>NW_015591919.1:0-323 GCF_001515605.1 Sinocyclocheilus anshuiensis | reverse complement strand
TGTGCTCACACAAAACAAAAACACAAGCACATGGCCAGCAAAACAGTAACAAGCCACAGGCTTGAACAAAACAAGACAAGAAACCGCAGCTAATGAGAACACACATGAGCTGCGTGTTCACACACAACATGACAACATGAAAGCATGCAGCCTGTGAAAAACTCGAAGCTGCGCGCTTACATGAAAACTAGACATTACAGGAGTGTCAGGGCTCTGTCACAAAACCATGAAAAACTAGACCGAAGTGAAAGAAGCCTGACACTATCAGTTAAAATGCACTATTTCAACATTCAAAAAGCCTTCTGTAAAAAGATTCATGTAAC
>NW_015591918.1:0-323 GCF_001515605.1 Sinocyclocheilus anshuiensis | reverse complement strand
AGACTATTAAGCATATTCGTCTCAAGATAAAGACTAAGACTAAATACAAAATGTCTGTCAAAATTAACAATGAGACGGAGCACAGGATACAGTAATTAATGAGGTAAGATAGAGCACGATCAACGCAGTATGGAGACCTTATCAGTCAAATTAGATGGCAGGGGGGTGCCCCACCATCCAATATACTGTCCACGATAGATAAACGAGAGAGTGAAGACTCACCCGCCAGCTATGTAGAAGGCCCAATGGAGCACGAAGATCGACAGACAACAGCAGAGCAGAGTGGTGTGATTAGGATGAATAGCCAGCGATGAGTAAGGGTT
>NW_015591917.1:0-323 GCF_001515605.1 Sinocyclocheilus anshuiensis | reverse complement strand
ACCCAATATATCAGTGCATTACCTTTCTTTGATTCAGAATTAGATGATCAATCAGGGAAGTCCCGTAAGTCGAGGAGGCAAAGGAGACAGGAAAAATTTAATTTTGTTGCAAATAGTGTTGAGGAAGAGCCCCTCTCTGAACAGCTTAAATCACACTTTGAAGTCCTGCAAGATATAGGCCAATTACAACAAGATGATTTAGAGATTGGGCCATTGTACCGAGAGGCACAAGGGTACCATAGTCAGTGTAGTCAAGAAGGCCATGAGAATAAGTTTTCTTTACAGGATGGAGTGTTGTATAGGCGGCAGGGTGTAGAGGCAAA
>NW_015591916.1:0-322 GCF_001515605.1 Sinocyclocheilus anshuiensis | reverse complement strand
TGTGTGTGTGTGTGTGTGTGTGTGTTCGTGTGAGTGTGTGTTTGTGTGAGTGTGTGTTTGTGTGTAAATGTCAGTAAAGCTGTTGTTTATGATGTCTGACGGTCAGTGGTGTGTGATGTGTTGACAGGTGTGTCCCCAGGCGTCAGGTGTGTTTGATGGAGCTGTCAGAATATCCCTGTCCTCAGTACGAGTGTGTTTCCCGTCCGGCCGGCTGTGACCAGAACCAGCTGGATCCGGTCTGTGACACAGACAACATGGAACACGCCAACCTGTGTCTGCTGTTCCAGCGGAGCAAGAGCCTGGCCTACATGGGACACTGTCA
>NW_015591915.1:0-323 GCF_001515605.1 Sinocyclocheilus anshuiensis | reverse complement strand
CTCCCCAAAGATTTGGGGGGGGGGGGTAGCAGGGGTCCATCCGTGGAGGCCGGGCCGAGTGCCGAGGTCAGGCCCCCTGAGTTCCCTGCTCCGCCATGGCTTCCTAGTCTGTCTGCCTGCCTGTTCCTCTAGGGGGCAGTAATACTGGAGACTCTTTAAAAAGGCTTTGCAATCGATTTTTGAAAGTCAATAGCGTGACTTCTGCATCACTTTTGACAATGAAAACTACTGCAAATTGTTCTATAAGAAATCTGTAACAAGACACAGCCTTTGTAGCGGAGATAGAAGATTGTATTTATTTTAAACTAAATTATGTATTGGTT
>NW_015591914.1:0-323 GCF_001515605.1 Sinocyclocheilus anshuiensis | reverse complement strand
ACAGATTTTACTAACAGACCTACCAATCTCTGTGTAAAATAACATCATGATTCTGCCATCTTTCTGAAGTCATTTTTAACCCCCTGTAATTTCGCTCTGAATCTCAGTTGAAAATTGCCTTTTTGACCCCCCTCTACAAAATTCATCCATGACATTTAATATTTTGGCTTTCATCACTATACGTGATTTTCTTTCTTCAGAAAAAAAAATATTAGCAAAATCTAAAGTTTGAGCCGGGGACCTCTGGTTGAATTGACACGGAACGACCCATCTATATCTATCAACCTGGTCTCATGGCAAAAACGTACCCGGGGGCACATTTT
>NW_015591913.1:0-323 GCF_001515605.1 Sinocyclocheilus anshuiensis | reverse complement strand
GTTTAAATTATTCCTCTTTTTTTTATAAAATAAATAAATACATAGTATGGTTTAGTAAATATTTCAAAAGAAAGAAACAACAGAAAAGTGCTTGCTTTTTTGTTTAGATTTATTTGCCAGTAAACTAGATTAAAAAACAAGATTTTTTTTAAAGAAGCTATTTCTCTGTGAGGTTGTAAGTGTTTTCCTTTCTGATACTTGAATCCTGACAAATTTACAAGCTATTTATTAACTTACAAGCTATGCACTAACGTGACATTTTACAAAATTGAGCCCTGAAACTATACACAGATGGTTATATTTCTCAAAAACACATTATATTT
>NW_015591912.1:0-323 GCF_001515605.1 Sinocyclocheilus anshuiensis | reverse complement strand
TACTGTATGTCACAACATCATTCCTGCTTCAGACGGGATGAGCACATACGTACACCGCTAGACATCCACGTTTATCCCATTTCCCACCGGATATTCTCAGCTAAGCCACTTATAATAACAGAAAACATGGGGAAGAACCACTCATGCGCTCGCAGCTGCAACTCTTGACTTCAGATGAGCATTCACACAGACAGAAAACAGACCATTTATTTTGTTTTAGGCTTACATCTGTTTAGTTCCCGTAGCTCAAACAATGCAAAGTTCGATTCCCAGGGAATGCATGAACTAATACAGAAATGTAAATACCTTGCATGCAATATGTC
>NW_015591911.1:0-323 GCF_001515605.1 Sinocyclocheilus anshuiensis | reverse complement strand
AATATTCATGGCAGCTTTTAAAGTGCTGTTCAGAGTATATGTTCAGAGTAAATGCAGAACAGAGTATATGTTGATAAAGGCATGGTTTTAAAACTTTTCGGGATGTCAGAGAAAGGAAAAGGCCTGGCCTGGATGGTATTGAAGGCCATATTCTTAAGAACTGCATGCAACAATTGGCAGATATGTTTGTTTCATTTTTAGGTTGTAATTGCACCTTCTTAATGTTCAAAATACTTTAAGTGAGTATAGGCCTGTAGTATTTACCTCTCCTATTATGAAATCATTGGAGAGGATTGTGAAGGATGTGTTTTTTGAGCATAAAA
>NW_015591910.1:0-322 GCF_001515605.1 Sinocyclocheilus anshuiensis | reverse complement strand
GAGGTCGATCTAGAAGGTTTTTTTTTTTTATTTATATACCTTTACTCAGGAAATATGCATATCAGAGCAAAATGTGTATACACTATCTGTTAAACGTTTGGAAGTCTTTTCTAAAGAAGTCTCTTATGCTCAGCAAGACTGCATTTATTTGATCAAAAATACAGTAAAAAACAGTAAAATTGTGAAATATTATTACAATTTAAAAGAACTGTTTCATATTTGAATATGTTTTAAAATGTAATTTATTCTTGCAATGGAAAGCTGAATTTTCATCAGCAATTACTTCAGTCTTTATATTTAAAAATGTTATTTTAAAATATTT
>NW_015591909.1:0-322 GCF_001515605.1 Sinocyclocheilus anshuiensis | reverse complement strand
GCAGAAAAAGGCTTAACAAAACAAAGTTACTGGGTTAATCTTTTTAACGTTTCCTTGGTTTAAC
The DNA here is from genome assembly GCF_001515605.1 of Sinocyclocheilus anshuiensis. Classification (NCBI taxonomy): domain Eukaryota; kingdom Metazoa; phylum Chordata; class Actinopteri; order Cypriniformes; family Cyprinidae; genus Sinocyclocheilus; species Sinocyclocheilus anshuiensis. The sequence goes on along the minus strand of NW_015591909.1, from coordinate 258 downwards.
GTTAACTAGATGCACCGAGTACCAGATTATAGCACTTAAAACCTGGAAAAGTCACCCTTAAGCAACGTCTGCTGCTGCGTTACCTTACCTAGAGACAACTGATGCGTGATCACTGAAGCAGCTCCAGTTAGGAAGTGCTTTGGGAGTGAGAGTGAATTGGACTAGTGACTCCCAACAAATCAGGTGGGCGGAGATTGCTCTAGGCCACACAGTTGGTGAGTTCTGACAGGCTGCATCAGAGCCAAATAGCGCGTTTCA
>NW_015591908.1:0-323 GCF_001515605.1 Sinocyclocheilus anshuiensis | reverse complement strand
TGTACTTGACTATGTGAGTCAAGTTCGGGAGCGTTTGTGCCGTGCTTGTGAGGTGGCCAGGAAAAATCTTTCCGTCGCTCAGGCGAAAATGAAGAGAGTATATGATCGACAAGGGGTTTATCGTAGTTTTGAAGTAAATGATTCGGTTCTCGTTTTGTTACCAATTCCGGGTTCGCCATTGCAGGCCAGATTTTCTGGTCCTTACTCGATCGCCGAAAAATTGAGTGAAACAAACTATGTTATCCGCACCCCTGATCGTAGGAAAAAGAGTCGCGTCTGCCATGTGAATATGATAAAGCCGTATGTGTGTAGAGAGGTTGGTG
>NW_015591907.1:0-323 GCF_001515605.1 Sinocyclocheilus anshuiensis | reverse complement strand
TTTTTTTTTTTTATCTCTACACTCTTAATGTATTACTAGTATCCCATTTATGTACAGTTTTATTTCTACAGATTTTGGGAGAAATCTATGTGCAAATATACTGCCGTTCAAAGGTTTGGGGTCAGTAAGATTATTTTTTTTGCTGTATTTATTTGATAAAAAATACAGTAAAATCAGTAACATTGAGAAATATCATTACAATTTAAAATAACGTTTTCTACTTTAATACTTCTAAATAATAAAAAAACATGATTTATTCAAAATTTAAATATTTTTTGACAATATACACTACCGTTTAAAAGTTTGGGGTCTACTTTTTTTTT
>NW_015591906.1:0-322 GCF_001515605.1 Sinocyclocheilus anshuiensis | reverse complement strand
GTTCCCAAAGCGATTTCGACGCAGCTCGAGTTCCTGAAGGGGAAACTCTATTGTTCTTGTTGTGATTTATTAGATGAGAAGTTAACACTGCAAATTAAATGGTTACGTTTTTTCTGCAGTTGAAGAAAGTATAGCCTAAATTACATCAGTGATTTCTCTCATTTTAAAGATTATCAAAAATTATTATTTTTTTCGATCTGCTGTCTAATAAAAGTTAAGAAAATTAGCTTATAGATCAGACTACAGGCTAACTTCATTCTTTCATTTCTGGAAAGGAATTCTGACCTCAACACACTAAAAGACCGTTACCATCGACTGGAGC
>NW_015591905.1:0-322 GCF_001515605.1 Sinocyclocheilus anshuiensis | reverse complement strand
GGGCACAACAATACCCTTAGGGCTTAGGGCACCCATTTGGCCCTGATAATGAAAGTGATTTAGTTTTGTAGCCTGCCATCTAGTTTCTAGAGTTGTTATTGATTTGAAAATTGTACTTTCACCCTCGGGCTTTGACATTTGTTCCTGGTTCAAAATAAGCAGATTTTGGGGGCTGATGTGATGCAAAGTCTATTCCAAAAGCCAAAAAATGATACCTTTATTTGGTAAAATTTGCATGTGTTCTTTTTAGGGATGGGTATCGTTAAGCTTTTAACGATATTACTACTCTTACCGATACTGCTTATCGATTCAGTACTTTAAC
>NW_015591904.1:0-322 GCF_001515605.1 Sinocyclocheilus anshuiensis | reverse complement strand
ATATACAATTCTTCCAATTTTTCATTTCATTTTTAGTACATACTGTATATATTTAATTTGTAATTACTTTTACAATTATATATAATTTTAATTACTTTTGGCCTCACATGTGTAATTTGTATGATTTGTTAACAGGCCAGGATCCCAGTGTAGCAGAAGTTCATTTATTGCCCAATAACGTAGCATCCAGAATATCGTACAAAACAACAGCAAATACAAACCACAAAAGTTTTTTGTTTATATGCTTGTTGATATAGCTTAGGATACTGAAGGGAGAAATGCAATCTAGCTGAGTGTAGCCCTCAAATAAACAGGTTTTTAC
>NW_015591903.1:0-322 GCF_001515605.1 Sinocyclocheilus anshuiensis | reverse complement strand
CACCTCACAGTAACGGGCTATGGTGACGAACACTCGGAGACACGGGAGGAGACAGACGTTGGAGAGGAGCGCTTGAGAACACACTGGAGAAGGCACAGGAGGTAAGTACACGAAGGAAGTAGGAGTATCAATGTTTCGCTGGAGTAGCATAGAGAGTCCACTTCATATAAACGAGACCGGACACTGGAGTGATGTGAGGTGTGTGCTTATGAAGCTGGCTTGATGAGGGTGCAGATGAGGTGCAGGTGTGTGCAATCAGTATTCTGGTGATGATGTGTGCTGGAGCCGACGGAGGGAGGAGCCATGGAAGAGGAGCCCGGGG
>NW_015591902.1:0-322 GCF_001515605.1 Sinocyclocheilus anshuiensis | reverse complement strand
AACTTTGTGGCCATGTCGATGTAAGGTCACCCAACCCCAACAAGTTGTTAAACAGTCAAGTAAAGCTCAATGCCTGCTTTCTTAATTGCTTATGTACTTTGAACAATCCTATGCATATGGAAAGTCATGCATATACTCATAATCTGGGGAAAAGTGAAAAGAAAAGTAAAATGCAGCATTTCCATAGATGAGCCAGCACCCTACGAACACCTTGGCAATTGAATCGCCATTGGCTAGTAAAGTTTTTAGTTTACTCGCCAGACTGATAAATATATACATATACATATACATATATACACACACATACACATACATACACACA
>NW_015591901.1:0-322 GCF_001515605.1 Sinocyclocheilus anshuiensis | reverse complement strand
ACCTGCTCAGCTTGCTAATGCTCCGACCCTCAAAGGACTACTCAACGTGAAATCCATGCTGCGTGTGATGGACAACATTCTGTGGTATGTCCCTGCTGACCTCACTGCGCCAAGGCTTATGGTGCCACAGTGTCAAAGGGGGGTGATGCTGATGTATGCCCACGACGCACCATGTGTGGGACACCACAGCACAAGAGCCACTTATGAGACACACAAAACAAGTGGCATACTGACCCGGCATGCATGGCAGAGTATGTGAAAGGATGCCTTGTTTGCAGCCAATTCCAACAGGCGAACCCAAACCACAGAGCCCCACTGCAGC
>NW_015591900.1:0-322 GCF_001515605.1 Sinocyclocheilus anshuiensis | reverse complement strand
GCACTGGCCCCACCCCCAGACCTGTATGTCATCTTACATTTCATATACAGTTGACTGTTGACAAATATGATGCAGGGCAATAACTCCATAAATGGAGTTATGCCCTAAAATTCAAGATATTGGTGCAAAAAATCCACCTGTATGAGTTTTTGTCTCGTATTTATATCATACGATATCACATGAGCAGGGAGAGCAGTATTACACGAGTGCTGATTTTGTCCTGAATATCACAAGTTTAAATGAGATTTTATACAACAGTTCAGTAAACAAGCAGTTTTTATATTTTAAACACAATATTATGTGTTTTTGCTCAATTTTGCAG
>NW_015591899.1:0-322 GCF_001515605.1 Sinocyclocheilus anshuiensis | reverse complement strand
AATACTGTTCCTCTCTTTCCTTTCAACATGGTAACCAATGACCTCGCTTCCACCATCAGAAACAGGCTCATTCCAACCAATTGTCATTGTATCTTTATTGAAAGCGACAACTTTGGGTGTTCCAGGTGGCCCAGGTACCTTAAATGGATATGCAGCAACCACTGCCTCTGATGTTAATGGAGGCCCTGTCCCATATCTGTTTTTAGCCTTGATGCGGAATTGATATTCAGTTCCTGTTGTTAAACGAGTTGCTTTAAATGTTGTACGAATAATCAATGAGGAGAGTTCTACCCATGTCTGGCTAGTAGTTTCCCTTATTTCT
>NW_015591898.1:0-322 GCF_001515605.1 Sinocyclocheilus anshuiensis | reverse complement strand
AATACTGTTCCTCTCTTTCCTTTCAACATGGTAACCAATGACCTCACTTCCACCATCAGAAACAGGCTCATTCCAACCAATTGTCATTGTATCCTTAGTGAAAGTGACAACTTTGGGTGTTCCAGGTGGCCCAGGTACCTTAAATGGATATGCAGCAACCACTGCCTCTGACATTAATGGAGGCCCTGTACCATATCTGTTTTTGGCCTTGACACGGAATTGATATTCAATTCCTGTTGTTAAACGAGTTGCTTTAAATGTTGTACGAATAATCAAAGAGGAGAGTTCTACCCATGTCTGGCTAGTAGTTTCCCTTATTTCT
>NW_015591897.1:0-322 GCF_001515605.1 Sinocyclocheilus anshuiensis | reverse complement strand
TGAGCAATGTCTGTAAAGATTACAGCGACATTCTCTACAAAGATCAGGGATCCCACACTTGGCCACATGTTCTTTCCTTTCCTAATCCTAGCTTTCCACGTTTTTTACAAGTATGGAGGCACTTGAAAAAGCATTCAGTTGCGTTCCAGGCAGTGGGACAAGTCTGTGGCAAACCTCAAGTGTTTTCAGCATTCAGATCAATAAGGTGGTAAAAAGCACTTGTTAGAGGCTCAAAACGTCTTTTAGCTTTAGGTAAGTGCGTATTACCGACAGCATCCTGTCACGAATCCGGTCTATAAACTTCCGTTCACTCACCACCAGA
>NW_015591896.1:0-322 GCF_001515605.1 Sinocyclocheilus anshuiensis | reverse complement strand
CAGCTGTACATCGGAGACACTCGGAGCAGGACAGAGGAGTACAAGTGCTGGTTGCTGTCCCTGCTCAGAAAACATGGGGTACAGAAGGTGTTGGATGTAGCCTGCGGCACAGGGTATGACCTAACATGTTAATAATAACTTCTAAAACAAATAAATAAAAAATATGACTGAAAAGTATTTAGTCTTATGGAGTTTAGTCCGGAGTCTAGACTGATTGCTTTGTGTTATACCCAACTCCACCTCTCAGAAATCTGGGTCATGTGGTTGGGCATTGAAGCTGAAGGCATTTTGGCTGAATTACACAAAGGCTTTGTTTCAGCAA
>NW_015591895.1:0-322 GCF_001515605.1 Sinocyclocheilus anshuiensis | reverse complement strand
GTTCCAGTCCTCAATTCTGATTGGTCAGCAGCTGTGTTTTATTCAAAATAAAGCACAGCTATGACCGCTTCACCCAGCGGTTCTGTGTATCACTGCACAACAACCTTAGCAACATAAACAATCAATGAAATAGTATTAAAACTGTGTCGTGTATTATGTATTTCGGCAAAATTAACTGTTTGTTACTTATTTAATGAAGTATGAGTGACCACAGCTGGTGTTATGTTGCATCTTTCATCTTTAATTTTGAGACCACGCCCTTCTGCTTCGCGTCCTGCCCAAGCGGCAACCTCCCGCTCTCTCTCCTGAAGCCAACACGGAA
>NW_015591894.1:0-322 GCF_001515605.1 Sinocyclocheilus anshuiensis | reverse complement strand
TTGTTAAAAGCACTATATAAATAAAGGTGACTTGACTTGACTCATCCAAAAATTTTAATTCTGTTAACACTCTCATGTTGTTGTCGCACGTCAAGCACACTTTTAAACGTCCGTGAGCTGTAAGGTGTGCATTACTAGTATTATTATTTTCCATTTCATATTTTATAGTTATTTCTCATTTCATTGCCAGCGTTTTGTTTTTTAAATGCAAAAATGCATTCTCTGTGAATAGCCGCTTAGGACTCGGCTCACGTGAGTGAAACGCCATCTACAGGTCTTTCCCTAAACAACCACAGGTCAGATTTTCTGGCACAGAATGAGA
>NW_015591893.1:0-322 GCF_001515605.1 Sinocyclocheilus anshuiensis | reverse complement strand
GTTACACAAATTAATACTCGGACTGAGGATCCACGTGGGACCAAACGGCCATTTTCGCTCCATTTGCCTTGTTCTAGTGACAAGACCGTGTTCTTGGTGTCGAAATGGTTTTACATTCGTTGTGTTTTACTTTATTGTATTGTCTACCTCAGCACCAGTTCTTTGTGTAACTTTTAAAAGGTGCCCAATTATTGTTACTTTGTTTTGTGTATACATTTTGTATTATAGCCTTGTAGGGTTTTTGTTCTTCTCTTTGTTTCAGCATAGAGATGCTGTTTTGAAGCACTGTGTAGTGAATTTGATGCTGCAGATAGAGGTGTAG
>NW_015591892.1:0-322 GCF_001515605.1 Sinocyclocheilus anshuiensis | reverse complement strand
TCTTAGCAGACGCAGTACGAGTGAAGTATCGATAGGGAACGTACTAGGTTACTAGCGTAACCTCGGTTACCTGAGATATGGGAACGAGTACTGCGTTGATGGCCGTGCTATGTAGCTGCACGACTCAGTCGTCGCTTCAGGCGAAGTAACCTGAGAATTCTATGGCGAAGTGCACGCTTGTATAGCCAGATGCCCCGCCCATTTTGGCGGGGTCTGGTGGGCTGTGTCACCATAGGCTCGTGCAGCTACGCTGCCGAGCCATTGGTTAGTTTTTAACACACTGCACGAACCAATGGCCGTGCAGTTACACTGCGTTATTGAA
>NW_015591891.1:0-322 GCF_001515605.1 Sinocyclocheilus anshuiensis | reverse complement strand
CCAGTATCCAAAGCAAATATGAGCAAGGGAAATTTGCCTAATATGCTCAGAGCCATGCTCAGTCAACATGGCAAACATATGCTACAGCAGGAATGAGACTCAAGTATGAACCAGTACACGTGCTGAGATCTAGTATTATACTACTAAATCGAATATAAACAACAAAGCAAGAAAATAAACAATGGCGTAATAATGTTTAATGTAGCTATCATTTTATGTAGCTTTAAGTGGACTGAATTACTCAACCTACAGTAATAATTTGAGATGCTCGTCCAGTGGAAAAAAAATGGCTGCCCACTGCTCCGGGTGTGTGTTCACGGTG
>NW_015591890.1:0-322 GCF_001515605.1 Sinocyclocheilus anshuiensis | reverse complement strand
GGGAAGGGAAGAGGGGCGGGGAGGGCCAAGCTTGGGGCGGTCAGAAGGAGAAATTAATGGGCTGGGTGCTCGTCTGCGCTGAGCATGATGTGACTCTGCCTTACGTGACTCTCGGCTGGGGATAAACTGAAACTCCAGGGCTTTGGTGCGGTAAACGGGCCGGTGTTTGGGTGAGGTTGGGTACGGCGAATATGAAGAGGGAGAAACAGGTGAGTGGGATCGGGGAGGAGGCTGGGATGAGGCAGCAGGGGGCTGAGGGGAAGGAGATCGAGCCCAATTTGGGTAGAGCGGCTGGGAAGAAGGGGTGGGGGAGGGAGACAAG
>NW_015591889.1:0-322 GCF_001515605.1 Sinocyclocheilus anshuiensis | reverse complement strand
TAATTAATGACAGAATTTTCATTTTTAGCTGAACTATCCCTTTAAGGTTTTCTAGTGCGGTTGTAGGTGGATGGCTGGAAATGAGGAAGAGGGTAATTCACCTCGAAAGGCTGGTCTAGGGTGAAGGGCACAGAGCAGGTACACGCACTAGTGCCGTTCCAGCTGTAGTTCTGCGAGCAGTTGAAACACGGACTGGACATGTCAACACCAGTGTAGTCGATCTACAACAGAACCGACACGAGTTACAGTACAAAAACATGACGACATCAGCTATACGTGACCACCAGTGTTGGGAAGGTTACTTTGGAAATGTAATAGGTTA
>NW_015591888.1:0-322 GCF_001515605.1 Sinocyclocheilus anshuiensis | reverse complement strand
GGAATGTAAGATGGTTCTATTTTTAAATAAAACAGGGCTGAATTTAAAAATGTGGTAAGAATATGTATAGGTTGAGGAAAATATAATAGAAACTGAATAGAATTTTAATGCTGATATAGACTAAGTACTTTATTTGAATTCTTAGAGCTATTTCATGTTCTGAATTAATTTAATATTGGGTTGCATTTCATTAATGTTATTTGGATGTGAAACGTCTTGCATTCAAATGACCTGGCTGGAAATGTGAAATATTATTGAGCATGTTTTATGTGATGTAAAGTGTAGCAGATGAAGTCATTCACATTCTTGTGGCAGCTGTGAA
>NW_015591887.1:0-322 GCF_001515605.1 Sinocyclocheilus anshuiensis | reverse complement strand
TTCCAAAAGCTCATTCTTCAAAAACGGGGGTGCATTCGAAATAATTACCTTTTTTACAGGACTTATCAGAGACAGAACCGGTGTGTACGTGTCATTAATGGTAATCCCACTCTCAAGCAAACGGTTTGCTTTATCCACCTCATCCAAAAAAATGACAACTGCACTATTCATCCTGGAAGCCGACTTGATGCTTTCAAAGCCAACAATCTCACCTACCGTGAGACTGCAAACTTCTATAGAAGCTCCTTCAGGAGGAGACAATTTAATAGCATGCTGGCGCTGTAACGGGGCTGACGAGACGTGAGACGTGTGGATCCATCTG
>NW_015591886.1:0-322 GCF_001515605.1 Sinocyclocheilus anshuiensis | reverse complement strand
GCTCTCAGAATGATTATGCACCCCTTTCAAAAGAGATTTTCTTTTCTTGCTGACTTTATGCATTCCTTCTTTTTATCCCCCCCATTCTCAGTTTCATTTTCATATTCTTGTTTGAATGGCCCACCTTTAAAGCTCTCGGATGTCAGAGGGTGGCCTGTGGCACTGGAAAGTCTGGGTACAAAACATAATTAATGGATAGATATGCAACAAATAAGCTAATAAGTGGTAGCACCGGCATGATTCGAGGACCATCTGAAGCTCTACAAATGTTATTAGTCTCTGATTTACTGCACCTTGTAATAGTTTGTGAAATAAGGGTTAA
>NW_015591885.1:0-322 GCF_001515605.1 Sinocyclocheilus anshuiensis | reverse complement strand
TATATATATATATATATATATATATATTACATTTATTTAAAATAATGTGAATTGTGATAATTGTGATTGAATTAATAACATATATATCAATAGATCTACATATATTTATATTCCTACAATATATTTCTTAATTTTAAAAATATATTTCTTATTTATTAATTCAGTGACTGCATTTACTTTTTAAAAAATACCTTTAAAAATTAAAATTACATTATATATAGTTAAATAAAATTACATATTTCTATCATACATGTGAGCTATCATCCGACCAAGATTCATTTTGTTTTTATTACGGTTTGTAAGATTTACTATAATTACACTG
>NW_015591884.1:0-322 GCF_001515605.1 Sinocyclocheilus anshuiensis | reverse complement strand
TTCCACAGAAGATCATCTGGAGGTACAAAGGAAAGAGACCATCTGGTCTAGGAAACAACACCTTAGTGATGGACTGGATGCCTCAGAATGATCTTCTGGGTCATCCTAAGACCAGAGCCTTTGTGGCACATGGAGGAACCAATGGGATTCAAGAAGCCATTTATCACGGGGTACCAATCATTGGATTTGGGCTGATTTTTGACCAGCCTGATAATCTTGTAAAAATGAGAGTACGAGGTGTAGCCAAGACTGTAGACTTTGCCACAGTGGATAAAGTCTCCTTCCTTAAAACTGTCAAAGAGGTTCTTTATGATCCCTCTTA
>NW_015591883.1:0-322 GCF_001515605.1 Sinocyclocheilus anshuiensis | reverse complement strand
TTTACACGTTTTGTCCATCAAGATAATCTTCACAAAATAATATAAGTTTTATGAATTTTGAAGCCTAAGTAAAAGTGCCAGAACTTAAAAGCTTTTTGCCTACAAAGCAACATTATAGTTCCACCACTCTATACTGGACTCTGGAGCAGTGGAAACCTGTTCTGTGAAGTGATGAATTCACACTTCTCTGTTTGCCAGTCTGATGGGTGAGTCTGGGTTTGGCAGATGCCAGGAGAACTTATCCGCACTCTTAAAAATGTTAGTGTGAAATTACAGCAGTTTGTAATGTTGGTTTATGTTCTAAGTGTTGATTTTTTTTTTT
>NW_015591882.1:0-322 GCF_001515605.1 Sinocyclocheilus anshuiensis | reverse complement strand
TTTGTCACGATCGATCTAAAGGATGCATACTTCCATGTATCCATCAGTCCCACTCACAGGAAGTTCCTGAGGTTTTCTTTCGGGGACAAAGCGTACAAATATCGTGTTCTTCCTTTCGGCCTTGCACTCTCACCCCGCATTTTCACAAAGTGTGTGGATGTAGCCCTGGCTCCGTTGTGACTCCAGGGCATCCGCATACTAAACTATATCGACAATTGGTTGATTTTAGCTCAATCAGAGAGCTGGGGTTAAGACCAAATGCCAAGAAGAGTGTGCATTCTCCATTACAGAGGACCACTTATCTAGGCGTGGTGTGGGATTC
>NW_015591881.1:0-322 GCF_001515605.1 Sinocyclocheilus anshuiensis | reverse complement strand
GCACACCCCTAATATATTTAACGTTTTGATTAGAAAAAAAAATTAGAATAAATATGAGAAGTGCCCTTTTTTCCACTTGAGCCCTCAAAATGTCTATGCACGTATGTCCCTGATTCCCAGTGTGAGGGAGGAGGGAGAAGCAGAACATATGCTGACCTAGCAGTAAAAGTAATTCACTTACAACAAGTTCCATTATCAATTTACTGAAACGTATTTATTGAAAATAACACAACAATAATGAATACCAAAAACTGACAAAAGATTATAACAATTGTATTTTGTATGTATTCAGTACAATGTTTGTTGTATTGTGTTTTTGTGA
>NW_015591880.1:0-322 GCF_001515605.1 Sinocyclocheilus anshuiensis | reverse complement strand
AGATGAGCATTACATTTGTTAAATATGTTAAATCTGTTTTAAATTAGATTAAGTAAAATGATGTTACATTAAGTCCTTACACAGACAGAACACGGTTTCCTGCACTGGTCTCAAAGGCGATGTGGTCTTGCTTGTAGATAATTCAAGCAACTCTGGAGGTAAAAGGAACCCTCACTGGAGTGAAGGGAATTGGTGAAAAACAATAACACTGATCAGGAACAGGCATATCCTTACAGTAGAGTCGGTATGTGTACACGTCCATATACCAACCTGGCCATGGAGATGCAGTAGCACTATATTCATCAGGCCGGTCTGGTTTTGA
>NW_015591879.1:0-322 GCF_001515605.1 Sinocyclocheilus anshuiensis | reverse complement strand
TTATTTTGGATGCGATTAATAGCGATTAATCATTTGACAGCACTACATTTTTTTATATATTAATTTATTCATACATTTATCAAGTATTGTAAAATATAGAATCTAGTTGATATGTAGGTCAGTTATATATTTAATGGTACAGAAACTAAACAAATGTTTGGTATTTTCAGATATTTAATTGCCACAATAGTGAATTTGTGTCATTATCATTTGGCTTGTCTCAGCAAATAATGATATGCAAATAAATGTGATTATTAATCAGCATATCATGTAATTAATTTTATTGTTTTTCACATGATTGACAGTCCTAGTAATTATATTT
>NW_015591878.1:0-322 GCF_001515605.1 Sinocyclocheilus anshuiensis | reverse complement strand
AAAAAAAAACATATGATTTGGAGGAAATATGAAATAAGTTTAATTTTATTATAGATTATAAAAGTTTTTATAATTAAATACATCTGAAAGGTCATCTAAAAAGGTAATTTCTGTTTAAATATGTTTTTCTGAATGTCTGAATGAGTTTCTTCATCTATTTGCCACATTGTTGTATGCTGTATAGCTGTGTTGTGATCACTTGTCTTGTATATTTTTTTCATTTGGTCAAATAACATTTTAAGCTGTCATATGGTCATTTTACAATGAGCCCCACCTTTGGGGCATGTTGTCACATTTCACTTCCATTCTTTTGGGGTAAATA
>NW_015591877.1:0-322 GCF_001515605.1 Sinocyclocheilus anshuiensis | reverse complement strand
TTCTCTTGGAGTTTGTTTCCCTCAAATAATCTCTCATATTTGATCTTTATGCTGGTTTTGTGTTGGTCTTTGACTCTCTGCAGGTCTGCAGTCTTCAGTGTGTGTGTCTGCAGGACTGCTTCAGTTCTTTCTTGCCTGATGTGGGTCTGATAGTGGGACGTAGAGGACGGCACAGATCTGATCAGATCACATATCTCCCTCCTGCTGAAATTAAAAAGAAAAGAGCATCAAATGACAGTGATTACAATGACTGCTGAAGACCACCAGTTACATGATTAATGGATATGATTTTGTAACCCCTGTGCAGTACCTATGCTGCATA
>NW_015591876.1:0-322 GCF_001515605.1 Sinocyclocheilus anshuiensis | reverse complement strand
CAAGTGGGACTTATAAAGTTTGTGATAGCACACGAAGGCACAATGGGACCAGCTATGTCATTATTTTCACATACACACTCTGGGGACATCAGAGACTTATTTTATATGTTGTTAAAAGGGGCATAATAGGTCACCTTTCAAACTATACCTGTTTAAATGGTAAAAAAATAAAGAAACATTCTATTGTATGTTGCTATAATGTTTCATCTCGACTCATTTGTGTATTTAGGGGGAGTCAGGGACTGGAAGATGCTGGGTGATGTAGGTCAGCAACTTACAGTCCAATACACTGCAGTTTGTCTATTTCATCGAACTCAAAGTA
>NW_015591875.1:0-322 GCF_001515605.1 Sinocyclocheilus anshuiensis | reverse complement strand
AATGTTTAGCTGTGGTTAGCACAAAAGGTCAGACATCCTGTGTTATTGTTAAAAAATAAACTTAGTTTGAACCTCGTATATATTTTTGGAGGTGTGTGTGTATATACTCTGCTTGATATTATGTAATGGTATTATGACCCGCTGAAGAGAGGGGTGTGACCAAATGTTAAGTGTAACTTGCATCTATCCAATAGGGAAAGGTTTAGTGAATGCTTTGCAGAGAAGAAATATTGTACATGCCTTCTCCTATATAATCCAGTGTGTTATCAGATTTGTTTTTGCCGCAATTTGGGGTGAAGACTTCTCGCTGTTACTTTTTATA
>NW_015591874.1:0-322 GCF_001515605.1 Sinocyclocheilus anshuiensis | reverse complement strand
ACTCCCCCCACCGACAATTCCTGCCGGACCTGAGACTTGAACCCATGACCTTCGGGTTACAAGTCTGACTCTCTAACCAATAGGCCACAACATTAGGCCCCCAATAACTTATAACTTTACAAGGAGACACAAAGGACAAAATCAGATGAGTGACTCTCCAAGCAAAACTTATTGGAGCACTTCTAATCCAGAGGTATAAGAAATTTTCACCTTCATCATTGTCTTTTACAGCATTTATTAATTTAGATTAATATTAATTCATAATTACTGTATATATAAATGCATTTTAACATTTAGCATAATTATTAATAAACAATAGTAC
>NW_015591873.1:0-322 GCF_001515605.1 Sinocyclocheilus anshuiensis | reverse complement strand
TTTTCTTTTTACATTTGATTATTCAATTTTTGTAGTATTTCTTACAATGTTAAATAAACCTACTGTACCCAAAAAAAACTTCAATTTGTTTAATTTGTCTTTCTCTATCTTATACAGAAGCAGAAGTCGTCATGGTTGGGTTATTAGCATTAGAAACACTCTCACAGCAGCATTAATTCGTTTTTTGTAATTTGTTGAAAAGGTAATATAATACAAAGTATGTTATAAATGTACATACATTTTTTGAAAAATGAAAATAGAAAAAACTATGCTGATCAGTCTGTGAAAAAGGTCCATTGCAGTACCTTATATACATACAATC
>NW_015591872.1:0-322 GCF_001515605.1 Sinocyclocheilus anshuiensis | reverse complement strand
TACGCTCGTTCCAGGCCAAGGCAATGCAAGTATCATACATTTAACAAAACAAAACAGAGGTTTAGTATATGCTGTAGACCCCGTTATAAACGGCGCTGATGGTTTTACTCAGGTGGTCTTCCCCAGCGGTGGCAGCTAATGTGACTTCATCACAGACACTTTATTATTTATATTTTATTATTTATATATTATTTAAATATTTTGCATATAATAATACTTACATAAAGACTCATAATTTACTTGAAAAGAGACATGTCCATTGTATAACTGCATTATCTACACAAGCCATTGTGCTTGGATCTCGATGATCGGCTCAAGTTAA
>NW_015591871.1:0-322 GCF_001515605.1 Sinocyclocheilus anshuiensis | reverse complement strand
TGGTGTTGATTAATGGATTGGCACATGGTTTGTCTAAAAGCTCATTAAAACATCACATAAACAAATAAACAACATAAAAAAACTTGATTTTCACTACAGGGGAACTTTAACAACAACCCCTTAAAATCAGATGGACAGACAGATGGACAGACAGACGGACAGACAGAAAGACAGATGGACAGACAGACAGAGAGACAGACAGAAAGACAGATGGACAGACGGACGGACAGACATATGGACAGAGAGACAGACAGACAGAAAGACAGACAGACAGACGGACAGACAGACAGAGAGACAGATGGACAGACAGAGAGACAGACAG
>NW_015591870.1:0-322 GCF_001515605.1 Sinocyclocheilus anshuiensis | reverse complement strand
TTTTATGACATTCAGAAATCATGTAGAATACCGGTAAAGAAAATATCATGCAAAATTTTCTCCCTTTTTTAGCCTAGTTGGTTCCGGAGGTGTATTTTTCACTTATTTTCCCATTGGGATTTTAAAGTCATTGTGTTCAGCATAACATAAATTTATACAACTTGAGGGTGAATGACAATTTTCATTTATTGGTAGCTGTCCTTTTAACAAAACACACAACTTTAATAGTGTATGTACATATATATGTGTGTTCAGTTGTTATAAAGTTAATAAGTAATGTAATATTTTGTGTTTTCCCAGCCATCCAGTGAAATTGAGGATG
>NW_015591869.1:0-322 GCF_001515605.1 Sinocyclocheilus anshuiensis | reverse complement strand
CCACACATCAAGACATTGTTCAGATGATTTATTTCAAGACATTTGTCATGCTTCCATCCTGAAATCTCGTGTGTGTTTAACTAATTTCTTACACACCTCATAAACCTTACATTGCAAATTCCAAAACCTAATTTTAGAGCTAATAACAAGAGGCTTGAGCCAATGATATGTAGGCTAAGGCAGTTATTAATGCTAATGCAGTTATTGATGCAGTTAATAGAGAGAGAGAGAGAGAGAGAGAGAGAGAGATTTAATCGCACGTGAACACCTGGGTCTATGCATCTCTCAGCAGTGTTCAGCAGCAGCGTCTACTAATAGCGAA
>NW_015591868.1:0-322 GCF_001515605.1 Sinocyclocheilus anshuiensis | reverse complement strand
CAGATTGCACAAGAACATGCAACAAAAGAGCAGAAAAGACATGCTGAGTTGTATAACCGAAGGGTGAAAGGACTGGACATCGAAATAGGTGATCAAGTGCTCCTGGCAAATAAAACTGAAAGGGGTAAGAGGAAAGTCGCTAACAGATGGGAGTCGACAGTTTACACTGTTGTGGACCGTAAACCAGACATTCACACTTGCAGGATCCGTAATCCAGCCACAGGTCAGGAAAAAGTTGTTAATCGGAACCTGTTGATGCTGGTGAATTTCCTACCAGTGATTCATTGTCAGTTCAGGAATCTGACAACAGGATCAGAACTAT
>NW_015591867.1:0-322 GCF_001515605.1 Sinocyclocheilus anshuiensis | reverse complement strand
TGAAATTGCAATATAAAAGTATATTTAAACACTTTAATGTTAGTTCGGATTAATCGCGATTCATTTCAGGAAAAAAATTGCGATTAATTAGTAGATTTTTTTTTTAATCGATTGACAGCTCTGTTTATAATTCATATTTTTTATGTTCAAATATTTACATTAAATTATATTAAATCTTAAATAAAACTAATTAAAAATTAAATATCAATAATAATAATAATAATTTTTTACATATTACACACATGTATATGTATATACAGTATATATACACACACACACACACACACAATTTCATGATTTCCATCCTTCTATTTTGACTGCT
>NW_015591866.1:0-322 GCF_001515605.1 Sinocyclocheilus anshuiensis | reverse complement strand
TATTAACATTGTGCTGTCAGGAATTCCAAATTGCAATGCTTATCTAGACGATCTGGTGGTTTATTCTAGTGATTGGATTGAACATGTTACTCTTTTACGGACTGTGTTTGAGCGCCTGTCTGAAGCTTCACTAACTTTGAACTTAGCTAAATGTGAATTTGGACAGGCTACCATTACATATCTTGGTAAGGAAGTCGGTCAAGGTCAAGTGCGTCCACTGGAAGCAAAAGTAACAGCCATTACCGAATTTACAGTTCCAAAAACCCGACGGGAGCTCCGCAGATTCTTGGGTATGGCTGGCTACTATCGTAGTTTTTGTAAG
>NW_015591865.1:0-322 GCF_001515605.1 Sinocyclocheilus anshuiensis | reverse complement strand
CTTGCTACGTTTCTGGATGTTGATCGTGGTAGTACCCTTGCTGTCCATGGGAGGGTCAGAGCTGTCAGATTCCATCAAAATGTCTTTAATTGTGTTCTGAAGATGAACGGAGGTCTTATGGGCTTAGGATGACATGAGGGCGAGTAATTGATGACAATGTTCACTTTTGGGTGAACCATCCCTTTAGAACAAGACCAACACTCGGTGGTTTACTTGGAGATACCTGTCTGTGGCCTTCTCTTAAACCGTTTAATGAGGTGTTTTTGACATGCCCCCCCCCCATGTTTTTAGGTGTTCAACTTGCTCCCAGTGCGATCACTAT
>NW_015591864.1:0-322 GCF_001515605.1 Sinocyclocheilus anshuiensis | reverse complement strand
GATGATAAGGAGGCGGCGGGGGAGGGAGGGGCGGCTGCTGCTGCTTGCCTGCCTCCCGTGACCTGGTGGGCGTAGAGACGGCTGATTGGATGAGGCGATGGGCGGGGTTGTGGCTGAGGAACGCCTCCACGTGGCCACGCCCAGCAGAGTCTACGACGATCACCTTCACGATCTGCTGGCACTGGATCAGGGTGTCAGGGGAGATGGTGAGGGCGGAGCCGGGGGCGGGGCTAGGCAGGACGGCCAGGTGTTGCTGAGCGCTGGGTGGGGCCAGAGGAGAGCTGAGTTGGTACGTTTGGAGCCTGTTGTGAATTGACACCTA
>NW_015591863.1:0-322 GCF_001515605.1 Sinocyclocheilus anshuiensis | reverse complement strand
CTGACTGCTCCAATTTTTGTCTGCTGATTGCCGTACAAGAGGCTTCTGTTAAAATAAGGTAAATACAACTCCAGTTTGTATTTACAAAAAAAGTTTGTTGGTGCCTCAGTTCGCTCAGAGAAGCTGTCAATCATGACGTCACACCCCCATAGCACCACATGACTAACTAAAACAAACTTATTTAAAAATTGAACACTTGAACTTACATCAGCGTGATAAAAACTACATAAAATTACAAAAACCATATTTGGAAAAAAAATTATTTGAAGTGAAATTTTATTATTTAGTTTGTCTCACGTCCCATTAGATTACATGGAGAGGG
>NW_015591862.1:0-322 GCF_001515605.1 Sinocyclocheilus anshuiensis | reverse complement strand
CGCACAGCTTTCCCTGTCAAACAAATAAAAAATCAAAATATCAGGCAGGAGCGTCATGCACTCATTGTTTTTGAGGGGGCATGAGTTTGTCGTCATTTGACACACAGCCACAACAGCACTTATGTTTTTTTTTTTCTTTCCCTTTTTATTCAAAACATGACAAATCTTGATTCTCACCTATATAGATTATGTTGATCTATGATGGTCAAAGTAACCTAATGTAGGCTAATCTATTAACTATGCATAAAACCTTGTCTGTTTACTTAATTAACAGATGTGGGTGTCATGCCATAACATATTTTTAATACGACTGAGTTTATAT
>NW_015591861.1:0-322 GCF_001515605.1 Sinocyclocheilus anshuiensis | reverse complement strand
TTGCACTCTCTTTTGATCTTTGTTTTATTAAAGCTGAAGAAGAACTCCAACAAAAGGGAGAATTCATACTTGTTCAGCTCTTTATGAACGGTCACAAACATATAGGCTACAACACTGAGGTCTAAAAATCTGAGAGCACTTTGAAAATCTTTGAAAACAATTTTTTTTTTCAAACCTGAAACTAAAAAGAAAGTTTTGAAGATTTTGAAACCGTTCAAACAAAAGACAGTTCTAGTGTAAAATGATTAAGTCATATGTGACATTAATCATGTGCCCTGTTTGTATACTGCAAACAAAAAAAAAAAAAGTAGATAGATAAATA
>NW_015591860.1:0-322 GCF_001515605.1 Sinocyclocheilus anshuiensis | reverse complement strand
TGGGCGCCATCCATACTGTTCACACAGGCCTGTTTGGACCAGTTCTTCTGCTTGAGTGGTTCATGGCTAAATAAATCACTCTGATCACTCAGTACACTACCACAGAGGACAAGAATCAGTCTATACTAAAGTTTTCCTTAACAATAAAATGAAGTAAATAAAACTTGCACAACAAAAAATAACATTTATCTGACAACACATCTGAAATTGAGAGCTTTAAACATATATTCTGTGTGGTATTTGTGTATGCTTTGTTTAATTTATCTTTTAATGCAAGGGTCTTAATCTCAAAATACCTAGCTAAGAGTGTTCTCCATTGGGG
>NW_015591859.1:0-322 GCF_001515605.1 Sinocyclocheilus anshuiensis | reverse complement strand
TGACATTTTAGTGGGTGTCTTCTGTAAATCAGGGGAAAATGTATGCTATTTATTTTTTGCTCAGAAAAACAAAAACAAAAACAAAAATACAATTACATGAAACAGAAAACTTAAAAAAAATATATATATATTTTTTTTTTAAAAAGCATACCTCCAGTCTGTGCATCAAAGCGCTTCGTAGCAATCGCATCAATCTCATCGATAAAGATAATGGCTGGGGCATTCTCTTTGGCCAGTCGAAAGACATCTCGCACCATGCGTGGACCCTCTCCGAGATACTTCTGCACAAACTCAGATCCCACCACACGAATAAAGGCCGCTG
>NW_015591858.1:0-322 GCF_001515605.1 Sinocyclocheilus anshuiensis | reverse complement strand
GCCGAGAACCGACGATTTGACTTGTGGGGCGGAAGGTGAGTTGTTATTGTAAATATTGCAAATAAAACGTGATGAAAATACGTTTATGACTTGACTATATGACCGACATATAAACATTTTTTTTATCAAAGGTAGTTAATTTTTTTTAGAAGTTGACTAACAAAAAATGTATGTTCTGAATTACTTTTTAATGGCTGCAACAAACTGCACTGATATATATAGAGAGAGAGAGAGAGAGAGAGAGAGATCGATAGATAGATATGCTACACACACAGATCTGGGTAGATTACTTGAAAATTGTAATCCATTACTGATTCCAAAT
>NW_015591857.1:0-322 GCF_001515605.1 Sinocyclocheilus anshuiensis | reverse complement strand
GATGGATGGATGGATGGATGGATGGATGGGTGGGTGTTTGGATGGATGGATGGATGACAGAATAATAGATGACTGGATAGATGGAAGGATTAAAAATGGATGGATGCATGAATGTAATGACAGAAAATATTGTATATATAGATGACGAATGGGTGGGTGGGTGGATGGATGGATGGATGGATGGATGGATGGGTGGAAGGATGGATGGATGGATGGATGGATGACAGAATAATAGATGGATAGATGGATGGAGTGACAGAACATGGATGACTGGATAGATAGATGGAAGGATGGAAGGATAAAAGAATGGATGGATGCATGA
>NW_015591856.1:0-322 GCF_001515605.1 Sinocyclocheilus anshuiensis | reverse complement strand
GATATATATTCTCGGCAACACTAACAATATAGCTAGATCTAATTCCAGAGGATATTGTCATATTGTCCAGCCTTAAAATCCTGCTCTATGGTACAGCATTATAAGCATAACATTATGACTTTCTGTAAAGCTGCAGTGAAACAATATGCATTGTGAAAAACACTTTACAAATTAATTTAACTTAATTTGACTATTTTAAATCTTTAAATAAGAGTAGTTTACTTTTTTATGGTGTAAATGTTTCTTTTTCTGCTTCATCTTATTACAGAGGAAGGAGTGGATGAAGAAAGCTTTATGCTATTGGATGAAGCCAGCATTGCTG
>NW_015591855.1:0-322 GCF_001515605.1 Sinocyclocheilus anshuiensis | reverse complement strand
TGCTTTTTTTTTACAAATATATTTTATAAATATAAATTAATAATTTTTTTTAATTAATTTTACTTATTCTATAAATTGTTTCAATCAAAAATATATTGGATTATATAATGGATAATGTAAATATAATAGGATGGATTTTCGTATTTTATGATTGATGTATCTGGGACAGAGGTAAAAAACAATTAAATCGATTTATAAAAGACTTTTGAGCGTCAAAAATAAAATGATAGCGACATTCATTTGACAAAACAAGTTCTCTGTGTCATTTATTTCTGTTAGTGTTAATAAAAATCAACCTCGGGACATAAAAGTGCTTGTGCTG
>NW_015591854.1:0-322 GCF_001515605.1 Sinocyclocheilus anshuiensis | reverse complement strand
TGATAATTAAAGAGATCACATGATCAATCAGGACACACACTGATCCAAAAAATAAAAATAATAATAAAAAATATAAAAATAAAAATAATTTAAAAAAATTATAATACCAAAATAAAAAAAAAGATAAGATAAATAAATAAACCACAATGTGTGTATATGTCAAGCAATGGATAATCTACATCAAATTGGAGAACAATGGTTGTCTGTTGGAGTTAACAATAAAGTACAATTCATAAAAAAGACAATTGATGTTCTTCATTTAATCCCTTTGGATATTCACAGTCCATATAATAGATCCACTTAGCTTCACATTGTAACAGTC
>NW_015591853.1:0-322 GCF_001515605.1 Sinocyclocheilus anshuiensis | reverse complement strand
TTCACAAATCCTCTGAAAACGGCCTTCTGGAAGAGAATGTCTGTCTTGGTGGTTGGCAACTAATGGAGATTCGAATTTTAGTTGATCTTCTTCCATTGTCCAATATTTGAGTCTATGAAGTAGTGAGATGAGGTGCGAAGAAGATATTTGAAAGGATTTTAACTAATTTAAGCAATTACATGCTTAACTGGACCAAGATAATCTGCCATCCTTAGCTTACTGTGTGCCTTTTCTTTCACTACCTGCTTCACACTCCCCCTTTTTTTCTCTCTCTCTCCCCCCACCTCACTTTCTCTCATCTCTCACTCACTTTTCTTTTTTC
>NW_015591852.1:0-322 GCF_001515605.1 Sinocyclocheilus anshuiensis | reverse complement strand
TGGGAGTCTTCTAAGATACATCTGTCCGAATGGATATTACCCATCGGTTCAGTCACGTCTTTGTCAAGATGGACACTGGACCTCAATGACCACAATCAGAAAAACCCCAGAGTGCGAAAGTAAGAAACAAGGCATTATTTTGTGTCAAGATATTAAGAATAAATGCTGTACTTATTTATTTTTGCTATACTCTTCTACAGTATGTGTTTATTCATGCATTTATCCTAGAGATCACATGTCACAGTCCTCGGGTTTTGGAGAATGGAGAGGTGATTCCATATAAAGACATATACTATGTAAATGACACAACCACCTACTCATG
>NW_015591851.1:0-322 GCF_001515605.1 Sinocyclocheilus anshuiensis | reverse complement strand
GCTTTTATTTCGAGCTGAGCTGAGACATTGTGATGTTTTTTTTTTGTTACTGTATTTGTCTTGTTTGTGTGCAAATTTTTCCGGACATTGTTAAGCACTTTGGTCAACAAGGGTTGTTTTTAAATGTGCTTTATAAATTAAACTGAACTGAACTGAACTCTCTCTTGGTGCTCTTCTGACTCATTTAGTGGCTTTTCCATCTTTAAAGACTGATGAACAAACAGCGGAATAGGCTGTGAGTGAGCATTTCATTGGATGGATTCACTGAACCATTCATCTCATTCAACAAGGAGAGAAAGAGGCAGAAGAATTCAAACTGATG
>NW_015591850.1:0-322 GCF_001515605.1 Sinocyclocheilus anshuiensis | reverse complement strand
GTGTATTTATATATACATAATAAATATACACAGTAAACACACATACATATTACATAAACAAAATATTTTATTTTGGATGTGATTAATCGCGATTAATCGTTTGGCAGCACTATTTGTTAGCTGACCAAATACTGTGTAATTAGCTTAACAACATGCTAACATCCATCTCTTGGAATTTTGACCCAAGTATTTGTTAGTTAACCAAATACTATATAAGTAGCTTAACACAGGGATTCTGCAGAATTTTTAAGCTCAAATTTAAGTCTTTTTAAGACCTTTTTTGAGACCTGCACAAATAAAATTAATACCATATGAGCGGGGT
>NW_015591849.1:0-322 GCF_001515605.1 Sinocyclocheilus anshuiensis | reverse complement strand
GTATGTGTGCAGTGTTTTTTTATGCTTATCAAGCCATTGTGTAATTCTATAAAGCTGTCCAGACTGATCTTCAGCTTAGCTCAGTTGGAACCTGAACACAAATTCTAAAAGCAAAAATTCTAAAATATAGTTGTATACCTATATAGCACGTATACCTTCTGAAAAATCATTGTAAAATAATAATAATAATAAAATAAAATAAAATAAAAATCATCCATTCTTCACTCTCTCTTTCATATTTTAGTTACCAGACCTCACTCTGCAGATGTGTGTGTGCGTGTCTGTGTGTGTGTGTGTGTCTGTGTGTCTGTGTGTGTGTGTG
>NW_015591848.1:0-322 GCF_001515605.1 Sinocyclocheilus anshuiensis | reverse complement strand
AAAAACACCCCACAGAGAAACCTCATCAGGGCCTGTCAGGGGTCAAGTAAGTCAACTGCAGCTACCCAGTCTAAAATAAGGTTTTCTTTATGAATCAAGTGAACTATTGTCTGGAAAATCCAATCATGTTCTCCTCACAGCTGTACAGACGCAAGTCTCAATCTAGAGGACTGCATCCAGAACAATGTGGTGTCTGCACCTCGGGGTAAATATTTACAACTCTGATTTTAAATAGTTGTATGAGAGTAAATCAAGCATGGATTGACCATTTACATTCATCTTTATGAAGATGAGAGCCCTCATATCAGCTACGTGATTGGTG
>NW_015591847.1:0-322 GCF_001515605.1 Sinocyclocheilus anshuiensis | reverse complement strand
GCAGTATCTGTACTTTCACTCAAGTAATGGAGTTCTGTACTTTGTCCGCCTCTGTGTGCGTGTGAGTGTGTGTGCGTGAGTGAGTGCGAGTGTGTGCGTGTGAGTGCGTGAGTGTTTGAGTGCGAGTGTGTGTGCGTGTGAGTGCGTGTGAGTGTGTGCGTGTGTGTGAGTGAGAGTGTGTGTGAGTGCATGTGCGTGTGAGTGAGTGCATGTGCGTGATTGTGTGTGAGTGCGAGTATGTGTGCGTGCGTGTGAGTGTGTGTGCGTGTGTGTGCGTGTGAGTGCATGTGCGTGATTGTGAGTGTGTGTGAGTGAGTGCGTG
>NW_015591846.1:0-322 GCF_001515605.1 Sinocyclocheilus anshuiensis | reverse complement strand
TATGATCTTTCGTGCGCAGAATTGTGGCAGAAATGTAAGCCCATAAACAGCAGGCACATCACTTCATTCACCACGGATTACAAGTACAAACGGCTGCAGCCTGCAGATCGAGGCGGGGCTGCACCTGGGGCGGCGCTGCACGTGTCGCCCCGCCCACAACACTTCTCATTGGTTAGTGGCAAACCCGTTAATTACTTATACCTGGTAAAAATATATAGTATTAAACAATACATTGTAAATTTGTACATTTTTGGAAAACGTTTCATTACGTACATTTATTTCCAAGCAAGAATCCAGTTACTGCTTTTGACTTGTCACATTG
>NW_015591845.1:0-322 GCF_001515605.1 Sinocyclocheilus anshuiensis | reverse complement strand
TTTCAGTGCATTATTGCATTCGTCAGATTTACATTTTTAACCTAGAAAACATACAAGTTGTTATTCGCGAGAGGAGTAATTACTAAGCATATCTTGTTCATATAACAGCAGTAGCATTAGCAGCAGCAGCAAGCGGTTTTTCTAGTTCATGTATGTGAGTACAACGCCAAGCGTCGTGGATTTTAGAACAGTACAGTGAATTGGAGATTACCTTATTTGCCCGAAATCTCCATGCTTTTAATATCTTCTATGGTCATTAATTTCTACATTAACCGCAAACGGATCGCTTTCAGATGCACACCTCACTAGTGGGGTTGGTTTG
>NW_015591844.1:0-322 GCF_001515605.1 Sinocyclocheilus anshuiensis | reverse complement strand
CAGGCAACCGCTGTCTTTGTGCTCTACCCCTCGCTGCTTGCCTTGGGTCGCTTTCTCGTCCCTGGGCCTCATTTGTTTGCTCTCTCTCTCTCTCTCTGCTGGTCTCTCTATCAGTCTGTGTCTTTCTTTGACTTGTCATTGGTCCCACACACCCCCCCTCCGTTCTCTATGGGGATGGTCCCTGTTTGATCACTGTAGGGGGTGGCTCAGGGCCCCGGGGTTTTTGATATGGTCACTTTGGCACTGGCCACTCCATCCGGCGTCCGCTGAAATCACTGGCCTTGGGTCTTGTAGAGGCCTTTGATTTATTTTTATTTTTTTG
>NW_015591843.1:0-322 GCF_001515605.1 Sinocyclocheilus anshuiensis | reverse complement strand
CAGAATCGACGATATGAGCCAAAGTATTGTGGATTGCTTAAAGCGACGAGATAGACAACTAGAGCAACAATTCAAAACCTTCAAACCTCTCATGTCTACTCCTGTGCACACCAGTACTTCTACTACTCATAAGATGTCTCAAACCCCATCCTAGATCGACCCAGTTACACAAAACAGCACAAAGCAAGTAACGTATCTTTCTTCATATCCTAATCCTCCAGTTAAACTTGAATTGCCTATTTTCAGTAATCTTGATTCTGAAGACCCAATTGATTTTATTGATCGATTTGAAGAATATAATGAGCTGAGACCTCTGTATCCT
>NW_015591842.1:0-322 GCF_001515605.1 Sinocyclocheilus anshuiensis | reverse complement strand
TATGCGTTCCGCTATTAACATCTTGCTGGCCAGTCTCGCCTTTGCTGATATGATGCTAGCAGTCCTCAACATGCCCTTTGCGCTAGTCACCATGTTGACCACACGCTGGATCTTCGGAGAGGCGTTTTGCCGCATGTCGGCTATGTTCTTCTGGATGTTCCTGATGGAGGGAGTAGCTATTTTGATGATCATCAGCGTGGATCGCTTCCTAATCATTGTGCAAAAGCAGGACAAGCTTAGTCCACGCCGGGCCAAAGTGTTAATTGCGGTCTCATGGTCTCTATCTTTCTGCTTTTCTTTCCCGCTTTCCATTGGCCATCCT
>NW_015591841.1:0-322 GCF_001515605.1 Sinocyclocheilus anshuiensis | reverse complement strand
GTCAGGTGAAAATATATTTAGGACTCTCGGGAGTCTATTTCACTGAATTGCACAATACCTGGTTAATCTCATTCACACTCAGGACATTGTCAGGAACATAATGACCTAGTGATGTTCTCATCTCTTTAATAGTGAATTTGTAGTCAATTAATTTTTTAATATCAAATTCTTATTGTTGTTTTGACATTGTTTAATATACAGAATAGCACAGACAAACAATCAGCTTTGCAACAGTAAGTAAAAATAATAATAATAAAAAAAACGCATGATAAATGAAATGTGTGTGTGTGTGTGTGTGTGTATATATATATATGTATATATA
>NW_015591840.1:0-321 GCF_001515605.1 Sinocyclocheilus anshuiensis | reverse complement strand
TTATTATTATTATTATTATTATTATTATTATTATTATTATATACATCAACATGATTATAAATTATAATCACAAATATTTTTTTTACCTGGTTTTATTTTCTGTAATTTAGCATAATTTTTCACACAGACTTGAAACATCTGTGATCACCTGATTATGTTTCAGGTATTATAGTGATTTCATCCATGTACTGTAGCTAATTTCTAATTGGTCTTCCCTATTTAACAATCCTACATTTGGTATCAGACAGATTAATAAACAATAAAAAATAAAATAAAAAACAATATTCAGATTATTCAGCAAATTGCTCAATTCTTTATTTT
>NW_015591839.1:0-315 GCF_001515605.1 Sinocyclocheilus anshuiensis | reverse complement strand
TGTCCTGTTTCTGTGTGTGTGTGTGTGTGTGTGTGTGTGTGTGTGAATTATCTGGTTGATTAGCTCCTTGCACTTTTAATCAAGTCATTAAGACTCTATAATGCTCCTCAAAAAAATTAATTGCTGAATTGAGCATTTGTAATCAATATGTATGAGCGGAAAGAAAAAGTAGGAACTATTGTGTGTGCGCACATTTGTGACAAAGAGGCAGAAAAGACTCTACACAGAAAAGAATCTACACAGACGAACAGAGAAAAAAAACTGTCATAAAAAAACGACTCAGGTTACTTATGTAACCATGGTTCCCTGAGTAGG
>NW_015591838.1:0-322 GCF_001515605.1 Sinocyclocheilus anshuiensis | reverse complement strand
ACTGACAAAATGCCTAATTGAAACAGAAGTTGTCAAGGTTGACATCCCACTCCTGCTGAGTAAAACGTCACTGAAGAAAGCAGGGACCATTTTGGACATGGAAAAAGACAGTGCAGTGATGTTCAAACAATCTATTCCTCTTGAATTTACTAGTTCTGGACATTACAGTGTCAATATCAGAGACAAAGACACTAAATAAGATCAAACTGAAGAGGAAGTTCTAACAGTGACAGAAAATATGTCTCCAGATGAGAAACGCAAAGTCCTTCTGAAGCTTCATAAACAGTTTGGTCACGCGTCGGCAGACAGGCTACAGAGGCTC
>NW_015591837.1:0-322 GCF_001515605.1 Sinocyclocheilus anshuiensis | reverse complement strand
GTAAAATACAGTAATAAGTTATAACACACGCACACACACATAGATACAAGTCAAGCAAGAAGTGTTCTTGTCATGTACATTTCAACAGATATATTTATGTGTAGATACAAATGAAGTTAAATAGTGGAATAATAGCCTGTGTTTCTGAATGTGTGTGGTTCCTGGCTGTTGTCAGATCTGTGGTGTATCCAGGACACCATGTGTGTGTTGCGTCAGAGTATGTGTTAGGCCCACGCTTGCTCCAGATATTGGCTCGGAGTAAAACTGTCAGTACAGGAACTGTGGAGCAAAGCACATGCTCACTACAGTGAGCCATTCAGCT
>NW_015591836.1:0-322 GCF_001515605.1 Sinocyclocheilus anshuiensis | reverse complement strand
GCCACAACCAGGGAAGCCGGCATAGTCGCCTGCAAAAGCACAGAGAAATGGTCTTTGAAATAACAGCAATTACAAGAACAGAGCTCCAGATGGCATGTGCATATCCTGGAGTCAAAGGAACGAACGAGCCTGAGTATACACACACATTCACATTACATAACCACCATTTACAAACCTATATAATGTGCTGTATAACTAACTGGCTGAAGATTTTCTCCACAAAAATCCATGCATTTCAATGTATCCACACTGTTGAAAGCATCCGGTGTATATATATTATATACAGCGGGTAAAATAAGTATTGAACACATCACCATTTTTC
>NW_015591835.1:0-322 GCF_001515605.1 Sinocyclocheilus anshuiensis | reverse complement strand
TGTAAATATTTTTAAAATATATACATGTATGTTTGTGTATTTATAAATATACACAGTACACACACATATTTTATAAACAAAAACTTTTATTGTGGATGCGATTAATTGCGATGACAGCACTAATATAAAATCATAAATTAATAAATTGTCATTTTCAACTCCCTGGAAATGATTGAGTTATACTGTAAAAAATAAAAAACATTTCGCTTTACACACTGAACAGTGTGCATAACTTTTGTTAAATGTTCTTTTATCAGTCCCTGTGGTGGTGACGTTGTTTTAAAGGGGTCCTATTATGCTTTTTCACTTTTTTAACTTTAGT
>NW_015591834.1:0-322 GCF_001515605.1 Sinocyclocheilus anshuiensis | reverse complement strand
AATTGGTTGTATGACTGTATGTAAACATTTCGTGTACTGCGTTTGTCCAATCAGTAACACTGACACTGTAAATATGCAAAACGTTAACCTGGGATTTAGGATTGTACAGTGTGAAACGTCAGTTTATCAATACCCAGGATTAACTGTTAACCCCAGGTATAGTATGAGCAGTGTGAAACATGATTAAAGGTAACCCAGGATTCCATTTAGCCAGGGTTTAGAATTAAATTACATTTTCACACATGAAATAGTGAAATTTAATGTTTCTGGAACTGATAGTAGTAGCAGAATTTTATACTTGACTGTGTATTCTCAGACCTCT
>NW_015591833.1:0-322 GCF_001515605.1 Sinocyclocheilus anshuiensis | reverse complement strand
TACGGTCATAAATTCTTTGATATTTTATTAGCGGTTGACAAAAAACAAAATTGTGTATTACCGCCACCAACTGGCATGGAGTGTGGATCAAATTGACTTACTCCATTCTTTTTCAAATCCTCTCCCATGGATTAGTTATTGTGAGAAATTCATGCGAGTAATTCCATTTTAAAATGGGGAGGAAAGACTCGCCCCGACAGCACGTGAGCCTACGGTAAACGTTGCTGCATGAATGCGCATCAAACATTATTTTTATAGTAATAACCTATTAGAAGCATGCTACTATGGTCAGCAGAGGAAATGCTTGTTTTGGCAGAACATT
>NW_015591832.1:0-322 GCF_001515605.1 Sinocyclocheilus anshuiensis | reverse complement strand
CTATCTGATGTCATTATCACATAGTCAAGCTCACTCACCTTCTCTTTCACCTGGTAAGGACCGTAGTAACGAGCCTGTAGTGCAGATCCAGGTACTGGCAACAGCACTAACACTTTATCACCAGGAGAAAAACTACGAAGTTTAGCACCACGATCAAAACGTTTTTTCATTCGTTGTTGTGACATCTCCAAATTCTTTTTGGCCAATTCACATGCACGGTGCAGTTTTAAACGAATCTCTGAAACATAATCAAGGACGTTGTTTGAACTCTGATCATTAGACCAATGATCCTTGATCAGCTTCAGTGGGCCACGAACGGTGT
>NW_015591831.1:0-322 GCF_001515605.1 Sinocyclocheilus anshuiensis | reverse complement strand
CATCAATGGAAAGCTTATTTATTCAGATGTATAAATCTCAATTGAATTCTCAAAATGACCCTTATGACTGGTTTTGTGGTCCAGGTTCATATTTGATTCGTGTGTTTACATCTAATTGAATACATTAACTGATTTCCCCCCTTTTAGGCTCATATAAACCTAAAATTTGTCACAGAATCCCCACTGAAATCATTCTGTCTGTTCCTCTGATCTGCGCTCTAGCTCTCCGGAGGGTGCGAGCTGACGGTGGTCCTGCAGGACTTCGTGGCGAGCGGCACGTCTGAGCTCAGCGTCCAGACCGGTCAGACGGTGGAGCTGTTGG
>NW_015591830.1:0-322 GCF_001515605.1 Sinocyclocheilus anshuiensis | reverse complement strand
CTTATTTTGCCAAAGAGTGTGAACTTTTTTTTAACAAATAAAAAATATACAAAACAACAAGGATAGGAAAAAGGGTTATACATGAAATTCTAAGAAAATCCAGGATAACACAACACTAGTTTTTATATTAGAACAATGTAAGCAACTTTCTCATCTCTTGTAAATCACACTATTACTGAATTTGTAAGGTGATCAGGCCCTCTATGTGCAGAGCTCCATTAAAAATGAGCTGTTCATGGTCATAAAAAGAAAGGGTTCTGTTGGTCTGCTTAATATTAGCTATATTATTTATTTTTAATAAATTTCACTAGACTTTACTAAG
>NW_015591829.1:0-322 GCF_001515605.1 Sinocyclocheilus anshuiensis | reverse complement strand
TGCACATGGATCCTCACGCCTCACGTCTCGTCGGCCCCATTACAGTAGTAGATTGTGCTTGAGTATAATGTATTTGCAAGCTCCGTTTGTATATTTACACTGATTAAATCACAGATTTAAATTAAATCACCATAGTCGACCCAGACCATTTATGATCTATAGAAACCCCTAAATAAATAGATGGTGCCGAATGGAAATTAGCAAAATGGAAGCAAAAAAGAAAATAACCTATGCTTTGCATAATGCCCGCCTTTTGAAAATAGATACAGTTTGTGTTACGGTTCATGGGCTCACTGACTCATTCTAGCTCTCTCCGTGTCAT
>NW_015591828.1:0-322 GCF_001515605.1 Sinocyclocheilus anshuiensis | reverse complement strand
GAGGATTTTGATATAAGCCAAAAGGAGACTGGTTTTCCTTTGCTATAAACAAAACTTGTTTCTCGCAAGACTAGCATATTCTAACATATTAACCCCCAGGAGCCGTGTGAAGTAGGCTACTTTTTATGATGGATGGATGCACTTTTTTCGGCTTCAAAATCTCTACCACCATTCAGTGCCATTATAATGCTTGGAAGAGCCAGGACATTTTTTTTATATAACTTCGATTGGATTCATCTGGAAGAAGAAAGTCATATAAACCTAGGATGGCTTGAGTGTGAGTAAATCATGGGGTAATTTTAATTTTTGGGTGAACTATCCC
>NW_015591827.1:0-322 GCF_001515605.1 Sinocyclocheilus anshuiensis | reverse complement strand
TCAATATAAACTGAAATGGACCATTAGAGGACAATGATTATATAAGAGGCAGCTAAACATTACTGTACTTAAGCGCCACCGTATCCATGGCAACCTCCTTTTGCCTTGCACGACCAAACCTTAATGAAGTCCTATTAAGTAGCCTATAATGATAGAGTCCAAATGTATTTGCATATATACTTCGGTAGGCAAGGGAGGAGGACGGAGCAAAGCTCAATAATCACAATAGCGCAAGATAAGATGCGTGTTTAATCCATAGCATTACTCTGAAATTAATAACCCCAAGCCTCAAAGAGCTCAGAGACGTAACGCACATCAAAAT
>NW_015591826.1:0-322 GCF_001515605.1 Sinocyclocheilus anshuiensis | reverse complement strand
CACGTCGCTCTATAAAGACCTGCCGTCATTCGCTCACATCTTCCAACCAATCAGAACGCTGCTTCTCCAGCATCTTCCTGTCGAGGGTTACCCCGCCCCTATCCAGGTTCAGCATCTGAATTACCATCACATTCACAATCATCAGCGCGTTACGATTCATTCGGATGTGTTTGTGTGCAGGATCTTCACAGCGAGATCTTAGACGCCATTCCTGAGCAGCCTTCCCAGCATGCACCTCTGGTGTTCAAGAAGAAGAAACCCATCCCGCTGAAGCTCTTCACACCGAAAATAGTGCAGATGTGAGTGAAACATGAACTAGAAT
>NW_015591824.1:0-322 GCF_001515605.1 Sinocyclocheilus anshuiensis | reverse complement strand
GAGTATGTGAGCGGAGTGGAGCGGCAACAAGTTCCCCTCCGCGCTCCGAGCATTTAATAACCACTCCGCTCCCGCTCCACTCCTCGCTCACTGATATCAGAAACACCGCTCTGCCTTCACCCCGCGGCTAAAGTAGTTCAGTATGTTTAAAATATCACAGTTCGGTTCATAAAATATTAAAAAATAAAATAAATATAATAACAGGAGAGTATAAACGTGGCTTATTGGAACTTTTTTCCTACCACATGACAAGCTAATAACATGGTTTTCAGCATTTAAAGGTATAATTGCTGCTTTTTGCGGTGCAAATTTTGTTTGTGAT
>NW_015591823.1:0-322 GCF_001515605.1 Sinocyclocheilus anshuiensis | reverse complement strand
TAGGTCAATATTATTAAATTGCAGACAAAGATTTTGAATAGCTAGCAATTAGCAATTCACACACACATACATGGTTATTAGTTATGTTCCCCTTTAAGAGAGTTGTTGTTGATGCGCTATTCTGGTACAGATGAAATAAATGTGACCGCTGAGTTTTCAGTTGCAATCCTGCCTCTCTGTATCTTTGCTAGCACTAAAGCTACGGTATCCCAAAAGTGAGCAGATAAATAATAAACACACACATGGCTTGGCTTGACTAGGCAAAACAAGAACATGGACACAACCAGAGGCGGACAGTAACTAAGTACATTTACTTGAGTAT
>NW_015591822.1:0-322 GCF_001515605.1 Sinocyclocheilus anshuiensis | reverse complement strand
TGTTTTGTTATCTGTCTTGTTTTAATTCAGGATGGCAGACTTTTAGTCAGTGAATGCTAATTGACAGTGCCCCATGAAGAAACTGTTTCTGTTTTAGTTGCTCTTTTTTTTCCTTTTGCTCTGCACAGTGTCTGGCCCTATAATGTTGGATGAAAATGAGGGGAAATTGGCACAAATTGTACAACTATCTTGCTGTGCCAAACATATATGCTGAGAATCGCCGCTCCGGTTTGTCCAGGCATAGCTGGAAACCCACTTTAGTGATACCTTCTACACTTTTTGTTTTTCCTTTTTCCCTCTTGCATATTAAATGTGACTGTGG
>NW_015591821.1:0-322 GCF_001515605.1 Sinocyclocheilus anshuiensis | reverse complement strand
TCGATCTATCTGTCTGTCGGTCGATCTATCTGTCTGTCGATCTATATCTGTCTGTGTCGATCTATCTATCTATCTGTCTGTGTCGATCTATCTATCTGTCTGTCCTGCTGATCTGTAGATCTGATCGATCTATCTATCTATCTGTCTGTGTTGATCTATCTATCTGTCTGTGTTGATCTATCTATCTGTCTCTGTCTGTTGATTATCTATCTATCTGTCTGTTGATTATCTATCTATCTGTCTGTTGATCGATCTATCTATCTGTCTATCGATCTATCTGTCTATCGATCTATCTGTCTGTCTGTCGATCTGTCTGTCTGTC
>NW_015591820.1:0-322 GCF_001515605.1 Sinocyclocheilus anshuiensis | reverse complement strand
CTCATTAGTAGAGACTTTAAGACCTGAAGTGGGTCAGAAAAGGTACAGAGATGTGAGAAAATACGATGCATGTCAGAGCTGCCTCATGTTCAGCAGCGGCAGCTCTTAAAGCAGAATAACCTAATAACCAGCTGCTGTGATGTGTGTTAATCAAAGAACAAAATAAAAAAATAAATCAATAACATTTGTAGCTTTAAGGATTCATCTCTATTTTATTTAGAATTCAGTGTTTGATAACTTTCAAACAATTCAATTTCTGTATATTTCCTACTTTCTAAAGGGCACAGGTAAATATGATATTTATTATAATGGGTTTATGTGA
>NW_015591819.1:0-322 GCF_001515605.1 Sinocyclocheilus anshuiensis | reverse complement strand
TCGCTTTGGATAAAAGTGTCTGCTAAACGACTAAATGTAAATGTATCAGTATATTGGATCCATTCAGTCGGTCTTAAAGGAACAGCAGCCTAATAAAGCTGTGCAGTCTGTCAGTATGTTAATCAAAAAAATAAAAAATAAATCACTCTCTTGACTAAACATTTGCAACTAAACATTTGCAACTTTAATTTTAATGATTAATCTGTTTTTAATTTACAGTTTATTCAATTTCTGTATATTTCTGTACCTGAATACTACTGTTAGACCTAAGCGGTTCCCTAAATGAAATTCAGGTCCTGAGTTTAGTTGATAATATTGGTTA
>NW_015591818.1:0-322 GCF_001515605.1 Sinocyclocheilus anshuiensis | reverse complement strand
TCTGCATCCTGCTGGTCAAAGGCAGCGTCACACACTGTGCCCCATCCTTCTGCACGAAACATCTCCACTCTCCCAGAGCACAGGTGAAGCCCGTCTACAAGTCGTAGTCTTTGCTCTGAGTCTTTGAATTATAAAGACAGATAATTAAACATCTCTAATCACCTGGAACACTAGAGAAAACTGGCATTAAATTTAGACATTTTTTATTTAATTAATTCGCTTAATCTGCACTAATTTTACGGTGGCCGGGAGGGAACATGTTTGGTTCACTTAATTTTGTCGTGGCCACGAGATCATTTTGTTGAGGTAACGACATCCTTAT
>NW_015591817.1:0-322 GCF_001515605.1 Sinocyclocheilus anshuiensis | reverse complement strand
GGTCCGGGTCGGTTCAGTGTAGCACATTTACGGGTCTCTTTGGGTACGAATTTTTGGACCCGTGTAGACCTCTAATCTAAACTATGATACATGCTGTCGCCATTCAGAATAAATAGCTGCATTTTTGTACAGCAATAGATCATGACAAACTATTGTCACACCCTTAATAAAAACTTAAAACATCCTTCTAAAAATGTTTTGTTTTCCACAAAAGAAATAAAATCATACAGATATGGAATTACATGGTTTGACATGAAACTAGACTCACCTGAGAGTTAGGAGCTGGTGTGCTGGGTACGGCATTGACGACATACCTCTCCGT
>NW_015591816.1:0-322 GCF_001515605.1 Sinocyclocheilus anshuiensis | reverse complement strand
CTCGTGGACTGAAAACTGATATGTACCTCTGTGCAGGTCGTCGATAGTGGTCGCAGCCACCCACATCGTTGGATCGAACCATTTCATAGATTCGGAGTCTTTAAAGTGTGCCGTGACCCCAGATCCACAACCAGGATCTCCACCTTCTCTTACAGTAAACCCAGCGCCAGATGCCAGAATCAGTTCTCCATCCACCGGCAAGCTCATTCCAGTGATAGTGTGAGCCGTTTCGACATACACTGATACTTTCCTCTGAGCTAAAAACACCACTTGGTCATTACCGCAGGGTACAGAGCCTTTATCCCAGTTGGTAGCGTTTTCA
>NW_015591815.1:0-322 GCF_001515605.1 Sinocyclocheilus anshuiensis | reverse complement strand
GCGTTTCAGACGGACGCATGCGCAAACAGAG
This sequence comes from Sinocyclocheilus anshuiensis, assembly GCF_001515605.1. Lineage (NCBI taxonomy): Eukaryota > Metazoa > Chordata > Actinopteri > Cypriniformes > Cyprinidae > Sinocyclocheilus > Sinocyclocheilus anshuiensis. The sequence goes on along the minus strand of NW_015591815.1, from coordinate 291 downwards.
GTGGGATTGGTTCAGATGAAGTGTTTATGAGCCTGCTGTCTCATTTGGCAGGGTATGGCGTGTGTCGGCCGCACTAAACAGTGCACCATCGTTCCCTCCAACCATCACGGCCCCGTTCCTGGAGTCCCAGTGGGAATGCTGTGGAAATTTAGAGTGCAGGTGTGCATCTCTGATCTGCTCGAGTTTATCTTGTTTATGGTCACGAACCCTAGAAAGTGTTTTATTTAAAAAATTTGAATTTATTATTTTTTTTTAATAATATTTTTTTAATTTATAGTTTCCATTATTAGT
>NW_015591814.1:0-322 GCF_001515605.1 Sinocyclocheilus anshuiensis | reverse complement strand
GCTAATTGTCAATCATCTTTGACGATTGTGGTCCTGACAGAAATAGCAGTTTGGAACGACATGAGGATGAGTAAATACACTTTTTTGGGTAAACTATTCCTTTAATTCTTTTTCAGTTTATCACAGGCAGTACAGCCGTACAATAACTCCATGTGCAGCTTCAACACTTCATCTGTTTAATGATCTGTGGTTATCTGCAACCCTTTTAAATGTTCACTGTGAAAATTGCATTAGCCTAGTAAAGGTGGAATTATGCTAATGTAATTAAAAAATGGCCTGCCAAGCATATGGTATTTACTTTTATAATCTACTATATTCTTTT
>NW_015591813.1:0-322 GCF_001515605.1 Sinocyclocheilus anshuiensis | reverse complement strand
TAAGGACATTGTTAAAATAGTCTATGTGACATCAGTGGTTCAACCTTAATTTTAATGATGCTATGAGAATACGTTTTGTGCACAAAAAAACAACTTTATTCAACAATTTGTGTTGTGTTGCTGTCTATGCAGGGTCAGAAAGCTCTTGGATTTCGTCAAAAATAACTGACAGAAAGACAGAGTTTTTATTTTTTGGGCAATCTATCCCTTTAATACACATTTATGTGTGTGCGTATATGTGTGTATCAGGTCAGTATTTTTATTTATTTCTTTTTTTTTTTGAAGGTACATACTTTCACATTGAAAAAAAAATGTAACAAAT
>NW_015591812.1:0-322 GCF_001515605.1 Sinocyclocheilus anshuiensis | reverse complement strand
TGGCGAGCCGCATGAGGCTCGCGAGCCGCGCAATGAGTAACACTGAGCTAGAAAGTCACACAGTTTTGGACCAACACGACTCGAGCGTGAATAAATGATAACAGAATTTTTATTCTTGGCAAAACACGCCCTTTAATTTAGATTTACACTGTCGTTCAAAAGAATGGGGTCAGTACGAGGCATTTATTTGATCAAAAATACAGTAATATTGTAAAATATTAGTACAATTTCAAATAACTGTTTTCTATTTTATTATATTTTAAAATGAAATTTATTTCTGTAATGACAAAGCTGAATTTTCAGCAGCCATTACTCCAGTCTT
>NW_015591811.1:0-322 GCF_001515605.1 Sinocyclocheilus anshuiensis | reverse complement strand
TTCTGCCTTTAGTTTTGTCTTTAGCAAGTGAAATGCATGCTCAATTGGGTTGAAATCAGGAGATTGACTCAGCTATTGCAGAATAATCCACTTTTCTTACCTTCAAAAACTCCTGGGTTGCTTTAGCTGTATGTTTTGGGTCATCGTCCAGTTGTACTATGAAGCGCTGCCCAATCAACTTTGCACCATTTGACTGAATCTGTGCAGAGAGTATATCCCTATACACTTCAGAATTCTTCCGGCTGTTTCTGTTCTCGGTCACATCATCAATAAACACCATTCTGGTACAGGTTGATCTTAATTTCAGCCATCCAAAGAATGC
>NW_015591810.1:0-322 GCF_001515605.1 Sinocyclocheilus anshuiensis | reverse complement strand
GTATTCAAATGTATCTCCATCAATGAGCACAGTAATTATGAATTCCGCACTAATTAGTGTATACACTACTTCCCTTGCATATTTGATTTCCACTGTGAGATGGTAATAAGGGAAATGCCCATTTTTGTCCTGTCTCATGAAAATTCCAGAATGTGAGAGGGGGAGGGCAGATGGCGAGAGAGAAACGGGGGATGCATTAAATATGAAAAAAAGAGAGAGAGAGGGAGAGGAAGAGAGAAATAAACTTATAATAACCCTTAAAAATATACCATGGGAAACCAGGATAATACCATAGACTCTACCCTGATGATAATAACATGGT
>NW_015591809.1:0-321 GCF_001515605.1 Sinocyclocheilus anshuiensis | reverse complement strand
GGGGGCGGAGCCACTGTCCCACCCCGCCCCTCCGGGAGGAGCTCCAGACAGGTCCCACCCACCACAGCTTTCAATCACTTCAGTCATAGGCCCCGCCCCCAGACGATCAATTTCCTTCATGTTGATGCACGAGCGGTAAAACTCTTTCACCTGTGGGAGAAAATAAGAAGTTTTAATTAAAATAACCATTCAAAGGATATTTTAAACATTTAAATTATTTGCAATTAAATAAATATTTTTTTTATCTTAAAAGATTTGTAAAAAATATTTTCCTATTGAAATTAGGAAAGTAATATATATATATATATATATATATATATA
>NW_015591808.1:0-322 GCF_001515605.1 Sinocyclocheilus anshuiensis | reverse complement strand
ATATATAGAGGCCCAATCACTTTCATTTTATTGGAAGAATTAATTTTTTAGCTTTGAAGTTATAACTTTTTAACATGGTTTGTAGAACAGTAGAAAGTGACTCAGCTGACTTGCAGAGTGGTCAAGTGAGAGAGTGTCAGTGGGTCAGTGCCCTTGAACTTGGCAGCAGTCCAATCAGATGATGTTGCTGAGGCACCTGATGACGGCAGTTTTTTCCCCTCTCTCTCCCCCTCTGCTACAGAAGAGTGTTTGTGTTCAGGTTTGACTGTAATTATTTGTGAGGGCCAAATGTTCTCACTCATATGAAATATTATGACAACTA
>NW_015591807.1:0-321 GCF_001515605.1 Sinocyclocheilus anshuiensis | reverse complement strand
AGATAGATAGATAGATAGATAGATAGATAGATAGAAAACACAATAAATAACAAATATATGCATATCTAACTAGGGCTGCCCCATAATAGTCAACGATAAGAGGCTTGGTCTACCAAAATTTTATTAGTCGCAGAAAAAAAAAGTCATGCAGTCCGTGACAGACAAATCGTTATCGGCTGGACTTTGTGGTAATAGAGTAACGTTACATCCAAACGCTCGCCTATCATTCATCGACCTTAAATATGGCTTATCATCAGAAATATGTAAGTAGTAGCGACTTTACATGGCCACTCAATCTAATGTTAACCTAGAAAAATGTGC
>NW_015591806.1:0-322 GCF_001515605.1 Sinocyclocheilus anshuiensis | reverse complement strand
AAGAAGAAGAAGAAGAAGAAGAAGAATATTCCGCTTTCCTACTCACTTCCGTTTTTTTGGTCACAGAAGTAATGCCAGCCCACCCCCCTCACAGCGGGAGAGGGGGGTTGAACCACACGTGGAAACGGATCTGTCCCGAGCAGAAAAACATTACTGAGAAGCTATCTCCTGCTGGAAGTGCTTAAAAGATCTGCTCCATATCAGCCCTGAATAATTCAAAGATATCCGACAATGGAAGATGGCAGGGAAACAGCAGCGATGAGACAGCAAAAAAGGAAGGATCGACAAATAGGTTGGCTAATTATTATTTAATATCACTTGT
>NW_015591805.1:0-322 GCF_001515605.1 Sinocyclocheilus anshuiensis | reverse complement strand
TCACTGTACCACCATGATGTATGCCAAACACAATTTGTTTTACGTGGATATTGGAACGTGAGTGAAGTGAAAACCAGGTTTACATAATAAATAATATTCTGGCATTCAAATACATCACGAATACGGAAACATTTGGATTTGTGTCTGATGAGAGATCCAACGTCGGTGTCAGTTTCGCTTTAGCCTAAATTAATTAGTTTTGGCTTGCCGTTTATATAGCTTATATATTTTTCATTCTTGTTCTTTTCTGAATACTGTTAAAAGGGTCATCAGATGCAACATTCACTTTTACATGTTGTTTGAATTGAAATGTGTCTTGGCA
>NW_015591804.1:0-322 GCF_001515605.1 Sinocyclocheilus anshuiensis | reverse complement strand
GCGTTCCACCAGCGCAGTACCAGAAGCTGAGGAGCGTTCTCTCTGAGATGGAGGAACAGGAAATCATACGCAAGTCCAATAGTGAGTGGGCTTCGCCACTAGTGTTGGTATGGAAGAAGAATGGAGACCTTAGAGTGTGTGTGGACTACCGTTGGCTGAACGCTCGGACTGTTAAGGATGCCCACCCCTTGCCTCACCAGGCGGACTGTTTGGCAGCTTTGGGAGGGAATGTAATCTTCAGTGCGATGGACTTAACCTCTGGGTTTTATAACATTGTAATGTCTGAAGAGGACAAGAAGTTCACTGCCTTCACAACTCCCAT
>NW_015591803.1:0-322 GCF_001515605.1 Sinocyclocheilus anshuiensis | reverse complement strand
TCCTCCTCCTGCTCCGGTTCCCTCTTGTCGTCACCCTGGCTCCTCTCGCCATCATCACCGCCCTGGATTCTGTTTATCATCCTCCTCCCGTTCATCCGGCCACCTCCTGAACCTCTTCCTGCCTGTTTGTACCAATCTTTTGCCATCCCTCCGTCTCCTTCCTTTTCTACGGCGCAGGGTTGCGCCTTCCGGGAGGGGGGCGAAATGTAACACCTTATGGACTTTTGTGGTTGTTTTCATTTCATCCCTCATGTTCTTTGACCTAGGTTCTGTCTCCCCTTGATTGTGTCATTATGTTCAGGTGTTTCTTGTCAATTATCCT
>NW_015591802.1:0-322 GCF_001515605.1 Sinocyclocheilus anshuiensis | reverse complement strand
TCTTGTTCTGGGTGTAGTCTGCATCTCTCCCTCCTTCTCTCAATCTGTCTCTCCTCCCCAGCCTTGTGCCTGCTTGACAGCCTGGGCAGCACCAAACTGACAGGCCCTCAAACTGCAGCCCAGAAAGCAAGCATTAATTAAGTCATTGCCGGACTGTAATTTCCTTGAGAAGTAAAAAATTCTCACACAAGAAAAGGTTACGGAGACCTTTTCTGTGTCAAAATTACCATGCGTCATGAATATTAATGCCCTTAATGAAGACAACCTTTGCTTCATCAAGAATGTACCAGAGCAGGTGCCATGCTGATAAACTCACTCGTCT
>NW_015591801.1:0-322 GCF_001515605.1 Sinocyclocheilus anshuiensis | reverse complement strand
TTTTTTTTTGTTAATTGTGAAATATTACTACTATTTATTTTAAGAATACTTTATAAAATGTTTACATGTTTTATTTTCCCTGTAATAGCAAAGCTGCATTTTCAGTAGTCGCTCCAGTCTTCAGTGTCACATGATCCTTCAAAAATTATTCTACGCTGACTTGGTGATTTGGTCAATTAGTATTTATGCTCAGTTATTAAGAATGGTTCTTAAATATTATCTTTATCAATTTTGGAAAATCAAAACTATTATGCAGCAAAAAACAGTTTTCAATATAGTAAGAAATGTTTCTTGCACACCAAATCAGCATATTAGAATGATT
>NW_015591800.1:0-322 GCF_001515605.1 Sinocyclocheilus anshuiensis | reverse complement strand
TGGCAAAAGCAGCAGAGCTACTTGTAGTTCATTTGATCCTTCGTCTTGATTTGATAGAGGCTTCTGTTGAGTGAGTTTTGGGAGTCTTCGAGCTCATACGAAACATGCCAGGAGGAAACTGTGTGCTTGCTCAGTTTGCATGAGAGAATATTATGTTTTAATAATAATATTTTTTTATGTCTTTGTTTGTAATGAAGTGTTTATTTAAAATCCCTTGGGGATACCTGTTAGACTGACTTGTGGCCTAAATAAAATTTCTACATGTCCATGTTTCCAGAATTTTTTTTTAAAGGGGTCATATGATGCTGCTAAAAAGAACATT
>NW_015591799.1:0-322 GCF_001515605.1 Sinocyclocheilus anshuiensis | reverse complement strand
ATTCTTCAAGTATCTTCTTCAGCAGGAGAAAGTCATACAGGTTTGGAACAACATGAGAGTGAGTAAACACAGTATGACCGAATTTTTGGGTAAGCTATCTCTTTAACACCAAGTGAAAACCAGGCCCTAAAGAGATTCTAGCCGGTTGTCTTACGCTAACATGACATGGTCTTACATCTAGAGGTAGCCAGCCCTGATTCTGACCCTGATCCGGCCTGACCGAGCATCAGAAAACCTCTTCTTTGCTTTTTCCAAATCAACTGTTTACAAATCCCCGGTTAATAGGATCACCCCTCATTGACTTCAGCTCTCAGATATGGCT
>NW_015591798.1:0-321 GCF_001515605.1 Sinocyclocheilus anshuiensis | reverse complement strand
AATTTAAGGGGGTCTGAATACTTTCCGTACCCACTGTACACACACTCAGAACATCTGCTCAGGCACATTAAGAGATGACATTCCGACTCTATATCCATACATTAGAGTCATTACACCACAACAACTTTAAGGTGATCTCTGCCGGAGTAAAACCATAAAACCTTGCCTTCTCCACATCTGGATATGCCTTACACAAATACCTTTTGTCTTACGAAGGAATCAGCAATGCATGATATACCAATAGGGATATTTTTAATCTATCTGTATCTTAGAAATTGAATATATATATATATATATATATATATACAGGTGCATCTCAAT
>NW_015591797.1:0-322 GCF_001515605.1 Sinocyclocheilus anshuiensis | reverse complement strand
ACTGTCCCAGGGACCACTGCTGGCTTCACAACAAATGCGTGTGTCAGACCAAGTGGCTCTCTCTTTATCCCATAGATGATGCATAGAAACATGGGAACCCTGGCATTCCTGGCCAGACGATGGGATGGAAAACAGCCTGCATGGTAGGCTCATGGTGATGAGAGCTATTAGCGTACCAGCGCCTGCCGAAAGCCTTTGTGAAGCTTTAGTGAAAAGCTCTGCGAGGATTTAACATTGAGTGACCTTTCAGTTAACAGCTAAATGAGTCAACAATTGGCATGAAAATTACAGCCTTAGATACAGTAATAAAATAGAACAAAAG
>NW_015591796.1:0-322 GCF_001515605.1 Sinocyclocheilus anshuiensis | reverse complement strand
TTCTGTCATAATTTATTCACCCTCATGTTGTTATACACCTCTGTGAGTTTCTTTCTTCTGTTGAACACAAAAGAAAATAATTTAAAGAATGTTTGTAACCAAACGGTTGATGGTAGCCATTAACATCTATAGCATTTTTAACCTATACTATGTAAGTTACTGTTTGGATACCGACATTCTTCAAAATATCAGCTTAATTGCAGACAGTTTAATTGTGATGACATTTGCTGAACTCAGGTATTGATTGCATTGAGCTGAAATGTCAAATTAGTGCTGTCATACAGGTCATGCTAATTATAAAATGCTTCCATTTTTCATTACG
>NW_015591795.1:0-322 GCF_001515605.1 Sinocyclocheilus anshuiensis | reverse complement strand
ATGTTCAACAGAAGAAAGAAACTCATACAGGTTTGGAACAACTTTTGGAACAAAATTTTAATTTTTGGGTGAACTATCCCTTTAACCCCCTTAAACCTTTTGAAAAATGACTTTAATTCTCCATTAGACTTGCAGTCCTTTTTTTTTTTTTTGTTCAGATTGCATATCTGAAAAAGTCATTAAGTTTCAAAACACTCCGATTGAGGAAAACTTTTTATATTAAACAAATGGTAACACTTTAGTTTAGGGACCAGTTCTCACAATTATCCAGTTGCTTATATTACTAGCATATTGGCTGTTTATTAGTACTTATAAAGAACAT
>NW_015591794.1:0-322 GCF_001515605.1 Sinocyclocheilus anshuiensis | reverse complement strand
CACTGTAGTTCATTTATGTAAGTGAGGAGAGCAAAATAAAGTGAACTGTAATATTATACCCAAAAATTCTTCATACAGTGGACTACCGGATCAAACATGATTCAGACACTTTGAGCTGAGCATGTTTTGACTTTAAAAGTTGAAGTTATGACAAAAATGTTGAAATTGACAAAGTCAAAATAATTGGCAAGAAGTAGAAACTGACACGTCAAGTCATAATTGACATAAAAAATAGAAATATGTCAAAATTATCACTTTTAAAAGTCAAAATTATATATATATATATATATAAAAAAAATCCAAATTATGATATAATGTCATT
>NW_015591793.1:0-322 GCF_001515605.1 Sinocyclocheilus anshuiensis | reverse complement strand
TTTTTGCATCAAGATCATTTTTTGCTAATATTTTGAATAAGACTATTTTTATATTTTCTGCTTTCATATTAATTTTAAAGTTTTAGTAATTGTGTTATTTTGTCATTTTTGTTTTGTTTTTAATATGTCTGTATAGATTGATTAAGTTTTGTTTTAGTTTTAGTTAATTTAGTACATCAAGTTAAAATAAATGAAAATTAGAAATGTTGACTAGCAGAAATAAGTTTAAGTTTTTTATATTTTATTACATTTCAGTAAACATTTATTTTATTTCAAATTTTTTAGATTTAGTTAACTATAATAATCTAAGAATAAGAGTGAT
>NW_015591792.1:0-320 GCF_001515605.1 Sinocyclocheilus anshuiensis | reverse complement strand
TGAGGGGGAGGAGAGGCCTCCTGTGGATTTCTGGGACTGCATGTTTGCTTTTCGATTCAATTCTTGTCCACCTTAACGATACATGTATACTTACACAAACACGCTCTCTTCATTCGCAAGTTCACATACACAGATGGCTGTTGAAAAAAAAACAGACAGTAAAAAATTGATTCGATTAATGAAGATGTTGAGGTGTCTGTTAGGATATTTACATACTGTACTGTACTGTTTTATTAACTCTTGGTTGATCACTAATAAAGCTTTGGAAATGTATCAATCTAAAACGAGATAGATAGATAGATAGATAGATAGATAGATAG
>NW_015591791.1:0-322 GCF_001515605.1 Sinocyclocheilus anshuiensis | reverse complement strand
GTTTTTAATGCATTTAAAATGACTTTTGTAAATGTAATTTGATGCAGACACCTCGATGGTGACGTCTCGTCTTTGACCCATGTATGTATGCATGCATGTATGTACCAGGAGCACCTTAAAATAAACCACAACAAATTCCTCGTGTGTTTGCGCACACCTGGAGAATAAAGCTAATTCTGATTCTGATTCTAATAAGTGTTATAACTGCACCGTATCCCTTAAATGTCTGTCTAGTTTGAACTTGCTGCTTGCTCTCAACTGCTGTTCACGGAAGCATTGTTCAAATATTTCAACTCAAATCAATATTTTGTGTCTAATTATT
>NW_015591790.1:0-322 GCF_001515605.1 Sinocyclocheilus anshuiensis | reverse complement strand
GGCTGACGGTTTAACCGTATCTGTGGGCTTAACACTGTTCACGGACGCTGGCTGCCCTTCTCCAGCGACCTCTTCCCGTTTTCCGACGTTCGTCGCTGCAAGCATCCTATGGCTCGATGCCCTGCCTGACCACAAACAAAACAATGGGGACAGTTCATTGTCTCTTTCATTATGCAGTCGGGGCATCTACCCTTTTTCTCAACTGTCAGAGATTGTGGGTGCTTAACAGGTGTACTAGAGTTGCCGGTCGGGGTACGGTCAACAGTCTGGTTCGCCAGTGTCATGTGTCGGGTCAGTGAGGACACTTGAGCAGTCAGCTCTC
>NW_015591789.1:0-322 GCF_001515605.1 Sinocyclocheilus anshuiensis | reverse complement strand
AAGGTTCCAAAGGTACTAGTTTTTGCAGAAGTGGAGCTAAGGGTAGTAGTTTTTGCAGAAGTGGTTTCAAGACCAGTAGTTTCTACAAAAGTGGTGCCAAACGTAGTAGTTACTGCAGATGTTTTGCCCATGGTAGAGGTTTCTCCAAAAGTGGGTCCTGTAGAAGTGGTGCCCAGGGTGATAGATTCAACAAAACCGGGTCCTGCAGAAGTGGATTCCAGAGTAGTTGTTTTTACAGAAGTGGTTTCAAAGGTAGTAGTTTCTGCAGAAGTGGTGCCAAAGTTAGTAGTTACTTCAGAAGTGGGCCCTGCAGAAGTTGCGA
>NW_015591788.1:0-322 GCF_001515605.1 Sinocyclocheilus anshuiensis | reverse complement strand
GTACCATGTTTGGCTCCCAGCCCTCCACATTTACACAGCGATCAATACACCACCAGAAGTCATCCTCAGATTCTCCCTTCCATGCAAACACTGGAAAATCTGCCAGAGGGCAAGACAAGGGAGAAATCAAAGGTAAATAATCACATGCAAAAAACTCAAATCTGAGTCTTTTACTTTAAAAATTTGTGACAATTAGACTACGAGTTTCTTTTACCTTGCTCTGCTAAAGCAGCTGCCACTTCATCCTGAGTGGAATAAATATTGCAGGCTGCCCACCTACACTGAGCCCCTAATACCATCAGAGTCTCAAACAGCACCTGTT
>NW_015591787.1:0-322 GCF_001515605.1 Sinocyclocheilus anshuiensis | reverse complement strand
CAGCATCACGGTAAGGAATACTTATCCCTTGCCGTTGATGTCTTCGGCCTTCGAACGGCTGCAGGGGGCATCTTTCTTCACCAAACTGGACCTGCGCAACGCCTACCATTTGGTTCGTATAAGGGAGGGAGATGAGTGGAAAACCGCCTTTAATACCCCGAGGGGGCACTTTGAATACCGGGTTATGCCGTTCAGGCTGTCCAACTCACCGGCGGTTTTCCAGGCACTCGTCAATGACGTGCTGAGAGACATGGTAGATCAGTTCATATATGTCTATCTGGATGACATATTGATTTTTTCCTCCTCTCTCCAGGAACATGTT
>NW_015591786.1:0-322 GCF_001515605.1 Sinocyclocheilus anshuiensis | reverse complement strand
ACTCCCAGGAATACTCAACGAAGGGGAGATCCAGACGAGCTAGGGCGGTGAACTGAGCGGCAACGTCCATTGCCGTGGAGAAAATCAGGGAAACAAAAACTTAAAAAAAACCCGAAAAAATTTAAAACGGGGAGAATAGCGCCACTTACTTTTTGTTTAGGTCTGCTGTTCTGTCACGGTCACTTGGGGAAGGAACAAGGAGATGCAGGAGAACATTCAAAACTCGACTTTAATCCAAGAAACAGGGGGATACAAATGACATTTAACAGCATACAGAGAACTGGGAACACTTTAAATACACAGAAACAAATGGGACACACCT
>NW_015591785.1:0-322 GCF_001515605.1 Sinocyclocheilus anshuiensis | reverse complement strand
GCACTATTGCAGCACTAACCACCCCAAACATAGTAAGGCAGTTCACTGACTTCCCAACTGACCTTCAAACTTTACGGCAAAAGCAAGAAGCTTTTATGAGAATTGCAAGCTTCCCCGGAGTTGTTGGAGCCATCGATGGCACTCATGTTCACATAATTTCTCCAACTGTAAATGAGGAGGCATACGTCAATAGAAAAGGATTCCACAGCATCAATGTTCAAGTTGTGTTTGATGCCGCTTACAAGATCCTGGATCTTGTGCCAAAATGGCCAGGGTCAACACATGATTCTCGGGTTCTTTCTGAGAGTGGCCTCACTGGGTT
>NW_015591784.1:0-322 GCF_001515605.1 Sinocyclocheilus anshuiensis | reverse complement strand
ATGGCTTTATCTTTGTGTTTGTTGGAAAATCAGTCAAACAAATATTTTTTTTTTCTATTATTTGGTAGAAGTCATTTTTTCCCTTATGAACTTGTTATTCGATTTCGGCCACATCTTTCTCAGACATGCCTGTCGACATACTTTTATTTTAAGGTGTCCTTGTTACACTATAATTATACATTTAAGTAGTGAGTAATATTAATTAACAACATGTACTTACTATAGGGTTAGGATTATGGTTTGATTTAGGGTTAGTTGCATGTAATTATTTATAATTTGTTACATATAACAGAGGCTGTAAAATAAAGTGTTATACTTTTCA
>NW_015591783.1:0-322 GCF_001515605.1 Sinocyclocheilus anshuiensis | reverse complement strand
TGTGTGCGTGTGTGTGTATGTATGTGTGTGTGTGTGTGTGTGTGTTCTATCTATTGTTTGATATGGTTTATCATTGTTTATCAATTTTTATTAAAAGGTTTATCAATTCAGTAATTGCATAAAATGAAATTACATTTATAGCATAGCACAATTTCTATAAGAAATATCTGGGTTGAATCTTGAACATATTCAGGTTACATTTTACCTGAAAATAAAGTAAATAATAAGCATAAATAAAATTAATAAACATTTTCTTTCCTGTGGTGATCCGCATCATATTCGCATTACATATGGGAATTCATATTTTATATATTTATAATTG
>NW_015591782.1:0-322 GCF_001515605.1 Sinocyclocheilus anshuiensis | reverse complement strand
TTAGTTAACATGAACTAACAATGAAAAATACTTCTAAAGCATTTAATTATCTTAGTTAATGTTCATTTCCATGAGAATAGACCACGAATAAACAATGAACAGATGTATTTATTAACTAATAGCCTATTAAAGATGAATAAATACTGCAACATTCCTCACTGTAATGTTAGTTAATGTTAATAAATGGAACCTTATTGTAAAGTGTTACCAAATTGTACAACTGAAGTACTTTTCATATTCTTGGTTAATTTAAGAGACTGTAGCTATTAAAGAGACAAGCTTGTTACAAAAAGTCTGTAAAATATATTATACACGTTAATTT
>NW_015591781.1:0-322 GCF_001515605.1 Sinocyclocheilus anshuiensis | reverse complement strand
CCGACGCGACGCAGTTGCAGGGTTTCATTTAGCACCACCTGGAGGCTCGACGGTCACCGCGCGCCATGCACGCGGTAAACAGCGAACGGCATGCGTCACACTTGTTGCCCGTTTTGTCAACAGGTAGGCTACAGAAAAATCGAAGTATATGTGGTACCACACAGAGACAGTTACCAGGCTATTTACTCCTTAACCAGCAAACAGTGGGGTCCAAAAGTCTTTATGTTACTGGAATCAAATGCCATGTGCATTCAATGCTTTATTTTAATAGAATTAGCAAAACAATTTAATTGTAACTTTTTTATTTATTTGTTTATGTTTT
>NW_015591780.1:0-318 GCF_001515605.1 Sinocyclocheilus anshuiensis | reverse complement strand
TGTGGATAATTTAGAGAGCTGTAATTAGATAAAGTTGCGGGTGTCCAATGGCAATAATGGGATAAAAGTGTGTTTTGGTTCATGGGGAGTGTGTATTTTGAAAGAGTTATAAGTGATGTTATTTGCATACGAGAGCTGTGTGATGTATTGATGGATGGCAGATGCAGCAGGGAGATGGAGAAATGTGTGTGTGTGTGTGTGTGTGTGTGTGTGGAGGGGGAGGGGACTGTAGAGAGTGGATTAGTGTCAGAGCCGGGGTGATAGCGGCCAGAGGATCCAAACAAAAGCAGAGCTACAGAGAGTTTGTACAGTGGAGTA
>NW_015591779.1:0-322 GCF_001515605.1 Sinocyclocheilus anshuiensis | reverse complement strand
AAATCCTCTTAAACATACAGAACAAGAATACTTGAACTTGTTAATATAACACACTGCTTAAATAGTTGTAAAATTAACAGTTTTGCACTAACTCCTGATTCCTGAGTATTTACCTGATTCCTGCACAAGGGTGTCTTTTATTTCTTGTCTTATGATTGCGATTCCTTTCTCTGAATTGGAGAAGGTGATTGCTTCATTCTTCAAGATTTTTTCTGCAAACTAAAAAGTACCATTTCAAACAAACATTACTAAAACAACTCACATTAACAGTCTAATTTTTCCCTACCTTGCATACAAAAACACCACAAGATGTGCCATCTTG
>NW_015591778.1:0-321 GCF_001515605.1 Sinocyclocheilus anshuiensis | reverse complement strand
TATATATATATATTTTTTTTAAGTGCCAATATTTGCCCCCAAAACAGGTTTTAAGGGCTGATGTTTATGAGTGTATGTTTTCCTTTTTTCAATACTTCAATTGAAATACAAAATATTATTAACAGTTATGTCCTAGCAAATACAAAAGTAGCTGTATATAATGCACAATTTAATTATATTTATCATGCTTTCTCCCTTAGGTGAATTATTTCTACGTTTAGTGTTGTCTTATTAGTGTCTCTTTTATTATGTACTTCTATCTATCTATCTATCTATCTATCGAATTAGTCATTCTTTTCTATTTACTGTAAATTAAGTCAT
>NW_015591777.1:0-322 GCF_001515605.1 Sinocyclocheilus anshuiensis | reverse complement strand
TTTGGATCTTTGATATAGGTAGGAGTTTGTTTGGAGCACTAAAATGTTTGAATAGGTGGTGTTTGTCCTGATATAAATAATAAAAGTATTTTAATGTGTGTTTCAGCTCTACGGAGCCCATTAGTTGCTCTTGTATTTGAGTTTCAGTTTATTTATTTTTTTGGTTTGATTGTTTGGTTTTGGGTTTATTGTCTAGTCCGCCCTAGTACTTGAATCGGTAATTGGGCCGAAAGAAATGGGAACGGCCCTTTTGGCGGACTAGTTTTCTTGTTTAAGTTTTGTTTGTTTTTCCCCCATTGTTATATATATATATATATATATA
>NW_015591776.1:0-321 GCF_001515605.1 Sinocyclocheilus anshuiensis | reverse complement strand
TCCTTGTTCCATGTAGTTACAGGGTAAATACAACATTTGTGGGCTTTAAATTAAAGTGGTGCTTTAATTTAAATATTCCATGTATATTCCCCTTATTCCATGTAGTTACAGGGTAAGTGGTTACAACAAATTGCTCTGAAATGATTGTTTATACAGTAGGTCATATGTATACATACATTATATATCCGGTAATATATCAACAAACATGGTGGACTGTTTTATTTAATTCAAATATTGTTGGGTTACCTACTGCTGGGTTACATGAATCCAAAATGGGTTTTTTAATTAAAATCACACACAATATGACAACAGTAACAACAC
>NW_015591775.1:0-322 GCF_001515605.1 Sinocyclocheilus anshuiensis | reverse complement strand
CCTGCTTAGATATCACTGCTTTGTGTCACATCAAAATGAAACATATAATAACTTGAAAACGTGATGACTGTGTCAGCTTTTAGTGAGGATTGCCTGTGCTGTGACAAAGTTTACAGGGCTTTTATGACATTGACCCAAAAATAAGTTGACTATTAAAAAGAACAGCTAAACATCAGTTCACAAATAAAAAACTGAGTGTCTGTTTACAAGTGCAAATAACCCGCCTTGTTGGCAGAGGCTATTTACACTAACTCCGCGTGCTGAAGTAATTTTGACGCGATCGACAGGGGTTCGAATCCACGTTTTGCTGAACTTTTTTTTT
>NW_015591774.1:0-321 GCF_001515605.1 Sinocyclocheilus anshuiensis | reverse complement strand
GTAACGACAATACCGTGATACCGTGATATTTTTGCTTAAGGTTATAATACCGTCAAAATCTCATACCGGCCCATGCCTACAATATAGTACAATACACCCTGCAATATTTTACACTGTCCAGGTGATATCGATATTATATTGCAATATGAGAAAAAAAAATTAGAGGCAAAATATTTTAACCTTTTATAACTAGAAAAAGTGAGGGATTGGACATAGACCTGAAAAGTCATTTTTTATTGTGCAGGGCTCACAAAATTTCAAAATCCCTGGTAGCCTTTCGGGCAGATACTCTTCAGATTTTGGTAGCCCGAAAATTAATTT
>NW_015591773.1:0-321 GCF_001515605.1 Sinocyclocheilus anshuiensis | reverse complement strand
GGAGAACTTTGTGATTTGAGTAATGTACGGTGGCAAGGTCCCACAATCCTTGTCTCTCTCTCCTTCTCCACGGCAGAGTATTTGCTAAAAGTATTTGTTTGCAAGATAAATGGCCGTTCTCCAGGCGAAGATGACAGGCAACACAAAGATGATATTGAATTGATTTCTGAAATGTTGCAGAACTGACTGTTTGATGTATACGGGCAGACATGAATCATGAAAATTCTATTAAAAAAGCTCTTGAATGGTTGACAGCGGAATATTATTTCTGATGATTAATTTGACTCAGTCATTATGGACGGGGCTCCAGTCAGATCGCCT
>NW_015591772.1:0-321 GCF_001515605.1 Sinocyclocheilus anshuiensis | reverse complement strand
AAATTGACGAAAAATCTCAACTTGGATAAAGACAACCTACCTGTCGAAAGAGCGCTTGGGTTGTACTGGTGTGTGGAATCTGATGCATTCATGTTCAAGATTGCTATAAGTGAAAGACCACCAACAAGACGAGGTGTTTTGTCAGTTGTTGGTTCTATTTATGATCCCTTGGGATTTCTTTCACCACTAATACAGTTGCTGTTACAGGAATTGTGCAAAAGAAACATCGGATGGGATAAGGAAATGCCACAAACCCTTTTACACCAATGGTCAATGGAGTGGCTGCAAGATCTCAACAAGGTAGCTATGGTGAAAGTTGGC
>NW_015591771.1:0-321 GCF_001515605.1 Sinocyclocheilus anshuiensis | reverse complement strand
TAGGTGAGTCCCGCAATTACATCCTCAGTGTGGTTGGCAAAGGGATACTGTATCCAGCTCTGCTGTTTGCTGATGTCAGGGAAGTAGTCCTGCATCTGAGACTTTAAAGCCTGCATGTGCTCTTGTCATAGCAACTGCTGCAGTGATGGAAAGTGGCCTCTCCTTCTTAGACAAAAAGTGGACACGTTTTCGAAGGACTCATAGTTGGCTTGGGCAATTCTTTTCTCCCACAGATCAATTTTCTTTATGGTCACCTCTATTTTGTTTTGCACATGAAACATTGTTACTGCTGTCCCCCGTAGGGCTAGATTGAGTCCATTC
>NW_015591770.1:0-321 GCF_001515605.1 Sinocyclocheilus anshuiensis | reverse complement strand
GACATGCTGCTGCTTCATCATCATCTTCATCATCATCAGAATGATTCTCATGTTTGATTGGTGTTTCAGGGGCCTCCGAAGTTCACAAAGAGCATCCTGAAGAAAGGAGACAAGACCAACTTCCCCAGAAAAGGAGACACTGTGAGCTGCTGGTACACAGGAACACTGGAGGACGGGAGTGTGTTCGACAGCAACATCCCCGCGAGTGAGACACACACACACACACACTCACAGACACGCACACTCATACACAGACACACACTCACACTCACACACTCATACACACACACACACACACACTCACACACTCACACACACACA
>NW_015591769.1:0-320 GCF_001515605.1 Sinocyclocheilus anshuiensis | reverse complement strand
TGCGCAAAACATGATTTTTACTTCATATTTTTTAACACTGCATTTATAACTTAAGTAACGTAATTTTATTGACATTAGTAACTGTAATCAATTTACATAAATTTAAACTGTAACGCATTACATTACTGCGTTACCAGGAAAAGTAATTAGTATACAGTAACACTACAGTACTGTGTAACACGTTATATCCAACTCTGCTTATTAGTAAACATTAACAAGCACATTAACTCATCTTTCTAGCTATTTGAATATATATATATATATATATATATATATATATATTAACTAATTATCTGTTAAGCATTATATAATGTTTGTTA
>NW_015591768.1:0-321 GCF_001515605.1 Sinocyclocheilus anshuiensis | reverse complement strand
GGTGGGCAGAGAGCGGAGGAACTGACCCAGATCATCCAGCTCAGGCAGCTGAAGACCCAGCAGCAGATCCCGAGACTGCATCTTCTCCACAAGAGTGGAGCTGAGCTCTGACACACACACACAAACACACACAGATTAGACCAGATCCAACATACATGATCATGTGTGTGTAAAGATAAATCTGAAAGCCCAGAGTCACAGTTTGTCTGGACATCAACACAAACACACAGCCGCGCTCCGGTTCTTCTGATGGCTTACACATTAACATCCAGTCTGCTGTCTGACCCAAATGCCCCTGAACGTGTACGTACACACACACAC
>NW_015591767.1:0-321 GCF_001515605.1 Sinocyclocheilus anshuiensis | reverse complement strand
GGTTTTACAAATGCTAGAAACATGGTTTTCAAAGGAAAGATTGCTTTCACATAGCACACCTAGGTTCCTAACTGATAACGAAGAATTAACAGAGCAGCCATCAAAGTGTTAGACAGTGTTCATGTGGAGGTTTTTGGTCTTAAAAATTAAAACCTCTTTTTTTTCAGAATTTAGCAGTAGGAAATTATTAGTCATCCAGCTTTTTAAATCAACTATGCATTCCGTTATTTTTTGCGAATTGGTATGTTTAATCGGGCCACAAAGAAATATCGTTTTCAGTAGCACTAATAGAGAGATACAACCACGATCAGATGATGAGAG
>NW_015591766.1:0-321 GCF_001515605.1 Sinocyclocheilus anshuiensis | reverse complement strand
GTTTAATATTATACCTTATTTATTAGGGCATATGCGATGGGTACATTGTACTGTATTATAAATGACACATATATTTTAAAAAGTGAGGGACAAACAAATTGAGACATACGGAGCCTTTAGAATTACAGGAAGCCAGGAGGACAAGAGGAGAGGAAAAGGAAATGAAGAGACTCTTCAGAATCACACAACAATGTCTGCATGTATTATTGAAGCATGTGCAACACTCAGAGACACAGTTACATAAGAGCCGTGGCCAGCAGACTCAGCGCTGTTTCCAGGGATCTTCTGAAGCTGCACTTTGGTATTTAGATGACAAAGAAA
>NW_015591765.1:0-321 GCF_001515605.1 Sinocyclocheilus anshuiensis | reverse complement strand
GCATTTAGTGCCTGGTGTGCTGGTTAATGTATAAATAGCAGGTTTTTGTGTGTGTAAATACCACAGACTAAAAAGCGCAGATGTTTTTCATTTTCCCACTGGGTTAAACATAAAAAAAATAATAGTTGCAATATTAAGGTTGTACATGCATTTCATTAGCACATGCATTTAAAGAACAGGTGAAATCCTGTTAATCGCAAGTTATTCTGGAGAGAGATGTGAAAGATGGATTGAAATAGATGGGAGCGGCGAAAAGACACGAGACAGCTGTGAAATGACTGCATATGTTTCACGCTCTGTCTTTTGTCCAGGAAAGCAGCA
>NW_015591764.1:0-321 GCF_001515605.1 Sinocyclocheilus anshuiensis | reverse complement strand
GTGGGGCTTGGTCTGTACGGATCACGGATCAACTACGATCCGTTTGACCACTACTTCAAACATCGGAACGCTCTTCAAAATGCTAAATTTGTTTTAATCCCCCCTACTTAGATATTCTCAAAGTTTGGCACAGTTTTGAAGATTATAACCTTTACCAAAAACAACCAGTTCCAAGCACTGGTCCAGTACTCAGACGGAATGACTGCTCAGCATGCAAAACTTGTAAGTGGCACAGTGGATAAATATCTTAATGGATGAATGGGCAGCTAAATCCCTTCTGAACCCTGTAATCATTTGGCTTAACATTCAACAGTCTTTAGA
>NW_015591763.1:0-321 GCF_001515605.1 Sinocyclocheilus anshuiensis | reverse complement strand
GTGTTGTGCGAAACATATGAGTGATAAGGGGATTTGTGTGATGTATTTACAAGGTGACAGCATCAGGGTGTGGTAATGAGGCTCTGTGTCAGATGATGTTTGTTTTTCCCAAATGTTGTTGTAAAACATAGAGGAGAAAAAATGGTCTTTCAAGAACAGGTGGTGTCTCAGTCTTGGACTGATTGTCAAGCCTTTGGGCATAATTAATGGTGCTTGCTAAGAGAAGCATCCCAATTACTATTGCTCATATGTAGGTTTAGGAATCGATTTAATGTAAATGAGTTACTTCACTATTGCTAACAAATTAGTTTTTATCCAGAA
>NW_015591762.1:0-321 GCF_001515605.1 Sinocyclocheilus anshuiensis | reverse complement strand
GATCATGAGGAAAATCGTCCGATTCCGATCCCTGGCCGATCGATCTGTGCATCTCTAATGAACATCTAAATTGTGACTCTTTTTAATGCAAAAAAGACTAACATTATAACTGAATCTCAGAGAAAAAATAAATCTAAAAGTCCTTAATATGTCCCCTTAATGAGAAAAAAATATGAGTGAATTTGTTGTGTAAAGAAAGTGGAAAATGGAAAGCATGCATGTGCCAGCTTTTCCTCCCAGTCGTGACAAAGTGTGATTGCACAAAAGATTCTTTTCCTGTTTAACATTTGACATAGATATTTTCATTAGCATTAGTCAGAA
>NW_015591761.1:0-321 GCF_001515605.1 Sinocyclocheilus anshuiensis | reverse complement strand
TTTCATTAAGACCCTAAAGAATCATATCAACTTGTGGAAAATGGGGATTCGATGACCCCTTTAATATATTTAATTTAGGATTTTAGTCACATATATAAACACTGATCAATGCACATACATAGATCACATCAAATTTGGTAAATGGAACACCAAGCGTGCTTTCACACAAGCACGTTTGATGTGGTTCATTTTCAATGGATGCACAAAAATGATGAGAGAATATTAAAATATAATTTTTGCTCAAAAGTTGAAAGTAAGTCTTATGTGTTTGGAACAACATGAGTGTGAGTAAATGATGACAGAATTTTCATTTTTGGGTGA
>NW_015591760.1:0-321 GCF_001515605.1 Sinocyclocheilus anshuiensis | reverse complement strand
TGAGGTTTTCAGTGCAATATAAAATAAACAAAATGCACAATGCACGTCTAATTTCTCTCAAATGCATCTGTGATCTTAAATGGAAATGTTTACTCTACAAAAATGAATTTTGGGATTCCATGCTACCTTAGTAATGAGTTTATCTTATGAGGCAGCATAAGTGAATGTTGCCTATGTGCACTGCAAAAAAAATTAAATAAAATGTATTTATTAAAAAAAAAACAAAAAAAAACCCGACATATTTTCAAGCTTAAAGCTCATAAATACTAAGAAATGTGAATTACTCGAAGCTACTTAAAAACCCATGTTAGACCAAGAGAA
>NW_015591759.1:0-321 GCF_001515605.1 Sinocyclocheilus anshuiensis | reverse complement strand
GAAGTTTGTTTTTGGATGAGTGAAGAGGATTTTTCTTGAAACCTTGACTGGAACTTCTTGATTATTGCCTTGACGGTGGAAATGGGGATTTTAAATGCTTCAGCTATTTTCTTGCACCCACTTTCTATTTTGTGAAGCTCAATCTTGTTCTGCACATCAGAACTATATTCTATGTTTTACCGTTTGTGATGGATGATTAAAGAAATCTGGCCTTTGTGTTCCTCATATTTATAATCTTGTGGAACAGGAAGTCATGGCTGGAGAATTTCATGCTCTTAGTCACCCTGGTGTGCTAAACAAAATTGTAAATATGAATGGGAA
>NW_015591758.1:0-321 GCF_001515605.1 Sinocyclocheilus anshuiensis | reverse complement strand
TGGGCCTTCTGTTCTCTGAAAAGGTAAAGAATCACAGAAGTAAAAGAACAAACTTTGGACCAGATTCCATCTTGGAGAAATTATGTCATATTTAAAATGACTACTTTCAATATTTGTTGGTAGGTTCAAGAGAGGACAGAGCAGCTGATGATGAAGGCGATTGCACGCTATCGTGATGATCAGGACCTGGAAAACGTGATTGATTTTGTACAGAAAAAGGTGAATGAACTTTATATATACACATACTGTATACAAAAAATACAGTAAAAAACATAATAATGTGAAATATTATTACAATTTAAAATAAGTTTTCAATTTTAA
>NW_015591757.1:0-321 GCF_001515605.1 Sinocyclocheilus anshuiensis | reverse complement strand
TGTGAGGGGTGTACTCACTTCTGTGAGATACTGTATATATAAAATGTTATTTCCATTCAAATTAGATGCCATTTTAGTACAACTGACTATTATGAATCTGACTGTCATGACGAAATAAACTTAAAGGATATTTTTTTCAAAAGACAAAAACAAACAACAAACCCAAAAATCAACCCTGCTCTAGTATACAGTATTATATAGATCAGCTGCAGAGTTCAGACTTCTGGGTCTTGAATAAGTGAGAAATGGCTCTAAGAAAACAAGATATGGGCAGAAAAGACTGTGACAGAAGAGAGGAAGACAAGAGAGAAAGACAAAAGA
>NW_015591756.1:0-321 GCF_001515605.1 Sinocyclocheilus anshuiensis | reverse complement strand
GTTTTTGGTTTAAGAGATGAAGTCGGCGACACTGACTCGTCATCTTCGCAGTATGCGCCTGTATGCATGTTTCATACGGATTAGCCTACATAATCTGAGAATATTTGCTTTCTATTTGAATTGGTTCATTTAAAAGCTTCACTCTCTATAGATATACTTTTCATGTCTGTAATAAGGCAAGAATACACAGAGTTTCGAACTGATGCCCTCAAGTTCAGAGTCCGAGACGGCAGAAAGCGCATTACATTACTGTTTGCTTTCATTATTTTACAAAAGCGCAACGTTTCTTTGTTATTCTGAGTGCACACGAATAAACGTAGA
>NW_015591755.1:0-321 GCF_001515605.1 Sinocyclocheilus anshuiensis | reverse complement strand
AAAAATTGACCCTTATGACTGGTTTTGTGGTCCAGGTTCACATATTTTATTTTCAGAAAACCCCCTAATCTTTTCTTCACACTCATGGTGGGATTCCATGTATTTTGTTGTATATTTTTGGTTACTATTGCAGAACAGGACAGCTGTGACCAAACTCTATCATATGTGGACCACATCCATCCTAATGGGGCTAGGGAGATGGAAACGGACAGTTAAAAGACAATGGATGGATTCAGCGTTTAGTGCAAGCGAAGCATGTGGGATAGTCATTATAGTATGATTTGCAGTGTTGACATCCATATAACCTCTATGATGCTGCAG
>NW_015591754.1:0-321 GCF_001515605.1 Sinocyclocheilus anshuiensis | reverse complement strand
GTTTTTTTATCAATATTTGCAAATCGCCTTTCCTATTAAAGAGCTAGTTAGCAAGTTCCATGACTTTATGTGGCTAAAGTGAACAGTCTCACACCGTGACTTGACACAAGCGGCGCAACAATACAGTAGAACTCATTATAATCAGTGATGCTGTCTACACTGGACGCGAACGGTGCGTTGCAACAAAATACAGTAGAACTCATTATAATCAGTGATGCTGTCTACACTGGATGTAGCGCGACACGACAAATTCCCGACAGTAAACTGCTGCCTTACTTCTATTTATGACGTACTGACACAAAGTTCAAATGATTTGCAACG
>NW_015591753.1:0-321 GCF_001515605.1 Sinocyclocheilus anshuiensis | reverse complement strand
GGACAGAGGCCGATATTCCTGCACCATAAGCGGTCATGAGGGACTAACCTCCACATCTGCTGAAATCACTGTTAGACCTGGATGTAAGTTAGCTGAGAGCTTTACTTTGAAACATCTCACGTGTTCTTCATAATGAAACGACAGTTCTTTCTGCAGGGAAAAATTTGATGCTTACAAAGCAATTGCAAAAAACATGTTTTGAGTTGATTACAACTGTGTATGTTTTACTGATTTTCATTCCACACTTGTTTGTCTGTTCAGATCCTCCAAAGAGCATCTCAGTGTCCATCAGTCCATCTGCTGAAATAGTGGAGGGAGATT
>NW_015591752.1:0-321 GCF_001515605.1 Sinocyclocheilus anshuiensis | reverse complement strand
TGCATTTTAAATAATGACAATATTAATTATATTCATTTTTATCTTTTTATATTTTATCTCAACATTTAAAAAAATAGATAATAATTTTTTTTAAATGTTCTTGCTGCAGTGTTTGTAATATATTTTATAAAATAAGTCTTTCCTGTCACTTTTGATCAATTAAATGTGTACTTGCTGAATACATTTTTCTTTCTTGAATAAAGTTTCTTTCTTTTACTTTTTTCAAATCTTTCTTAACCCAAACGTTTGATAATATTATGAAATATTGACTAATATTTGTTAATAATCAGAAATGTTTCTCGAGCAGCAAATCAGCATATT
>NW_015591751.1:0-321 GCF_001515605.1 Sinocyclocheilus anshuiensis | reverse complement strand
GCGGGGAGGAGTGTGGATGGTATGGAATATAGTGAGCAAGAGGGGAATGGCAGTGATGAGAGGAGAGAAAGTGATTGGGAAGAAGTAGGAAGGGAGAATCGAGGTAAGAAAGGGACATGTCGTAAGAGAAAGAAAAAAAATGGGGCTAGTTCAACTGGAACGGAAAGTGAAGGAAGAGATCATGAGGGAGAAGGTCTTAAAGCAGGACTGTTTAATGTAGTGGTTCGATTTGAAGGAGAGGGGGGAATTAAGAGAATGGATCCTCTTAAGTTAACCAAAATAATAAGAGGGCAAGTAGGAGAAGTGAAATATGCAAGAATA
>NW_015591750.1:0-321 GCF_001515605.1 Sinocyclocheilus anshuiensis | reverse complement strand
TCTGTAAACTCGTAAGTGTGATAGGGTTCTGAACACAACACAAGCATTAAACTAGCCTTAACTGGTTTGATGGTCTCGTTTAAAGTGGTCTCCCAGACTGACCAGTGTTTTTATCGTTAACTAAAAATACAACTATTTAACTGATTTCATTAATTGAAATAAAGCTGAAATAAAATAAGATTAAAATATCAGATGAAAAACAAAAATTAGATATGTTGCCTTGGAAACGTACTGAAATAAATTAAGTTTAAGTACTAAAATGACAAAAACTAAGACTAAAATAAATGTAAGATATATATATATATACATATATAAGATATA
>NW_015591749.1:0-321 GCF_001515605.1 Sinocyclocheilus anshuiensis | reverse complement strand
CAGATCAGTGGAGTTAAGCATAAACATGTTGTGAACATTTATCGAACTCTTGTTATCGTTTTATTGTGGAAAATGATATCTCAATAATAATTGTTATCATTTTATCGCCCAGCCATATCGTACGACTTTGGAAATGTGGAATTTAGTGCAAGAGTTACTACTTTTATGATATAGGCTATTTATGATACACTGTAAAAATGTGCCAATGTTTCTGGCATTACCTAAGTCATTTTGGTGATTGGATCTGGGACCCAGGCATAGACTTTTGTCCTGTTATGTAATTATCATTTAAATCTGGCTAATTTTCAAGTTGTTTGTCGT
>NW_015591748.1:0-321 GCF_001515605.1 Sinocyclocheilus anshuiensis | reverse complement strand
AAACACAGTCTAATTTTCATTTTTGGGTGAACTAACCCTTTAACTCATTAAACAATGTGAGTCCAGTGTACTCTCTGATGTCGGTGTCAACCTAAAACTAGGACTTTTCATATTCTTTTGAAGTATTAAAATCATATTGCAAGCCGTGCAATATGCATAATGTGATATGTACAATACCAGTCAAAGTTTGGAAAAGTAAGGTTTTTAATGTTTTTAAAGAAGTTTCTCATGAAATTTAAGTACTATACCTTGAATATTTATGAGTTGAGATAAAAATAAATAAAGAAACATAAAGAACAATGCATGTAAATACCTAATGGG
>NW_015591747.1:0-321 GCF_001515605.1 Sinocyclocheilus anshuiensis | reverse complement strand
CGAATCAGTGGTCTGGCGTCTGCAAGTTAGACTTCTAAAAAACACTTTTACTCATCTGCAAACAAGTGCTCACACAACTGCGGTCGATTTCCTTTTCTTCTCAAGTCGAGGTTGGGGTGTGCTGTGCGATATACAGTATATCTTCTGTGATAATATGGTAAGTGTTGTTGTAATGATGTGCGATCTGCCATTATCAAGTATATCGCCAAATCACACACACAGAGTGCATACACGTGATTTATTAGTCTATTAAAATTCAAGGAATTCTAAATTGTCGATGGCAAAAATGCTTCTGTATGTTTTTTATATTTATATAATTTA
>NW_015591746.1:0-321 GCF_001515605.1 Sinocyclocheilus anshuiensis | reverse complement strand
TGTGCTATTTATATTTGATTTGACCCTTGATGTAACTGAATGATGTTCCCGGACAAAAAACATTACAGTGCTGTGTTACTTACCAAGAAATGTTATTAAAAAATCATTTAAAAATGATCTCACACAGAATAGTTAAATTCTTTATAATAATTATATGATATAATGTAATATAATATAGCAAATATGAAAAAAATTAAACAGTTATTTAGACATAATATAATAGAATACAATATAAAAAACTAATATTTTCAATAAATATTTTCAAAAAACGTGAATATGTGAATTATTTTACAGTTATCTAAAACATCCCCATGTAGTAGA
>NW_015591745.1:0-321 GCF_001515605.1 Sinocyclocheilus anshuiensis | reverse complement strand
TTTCAAATAACTTTTGTTAAAATAAAATGTCAAAATATGGGTGAAAAAATATCAATATTAAGCATAACATTAGACATATTTGTGTAAAAATTAAACATACTTATACTGATCTGTACTTATTAAAATATATCAAAGAATAAATGATCATTGCTGAGAAAAGGTTAAAACTTAGTGGTTTGAATAATAGTGATTTGTGTTCGAAATATGCCTGACGAGATTTATTTTATTTATTTATTCATTTGTTTATTTATTTAGTGTGTGTGTGTGCGCGTGTATAAACCATATTTATATTTACACTAACACAAACAAGATGACACTTTA
>NW_015591744.1:0-321 GCF_001515605.1 Sinocyclocheilus anshuiensis | reverse complement strand
TAAACATCACCTCTGATCATTTACAGTCACTTTTATACCATTCTCTTCACAAGGACACTAAATGATCTTCAGCAAATGTGATGTGACATTACAGTCATTGTCTCATATTTTCTTGTACCGTTAAAGTGTGAGATGGGAATATGCAAATGTAAATTGTATTCAAAGGAGGTTATGCATAGTAAACTAGGTGTTGTAAGCTCCATATCTAGTTATTTCAGGGAGGAGACGGGGTGCGGATGAATGTAAACACAATCTTCTGCAGGATTTATTTGTGCCTATGCAAAATCTGCCTTCTCTGCACAGGAACACTTTAAGGATGAA
>NW_015591743.1:0-321 GCF_001515605.1 Sinocyclocheilus anshuiensis | reverse complement strand
TTTATGTGAGAACAGTGGGTGAAACGGTGAAGATCAGATGTCCATATCTAGATTACCATAGATATACATCCAAGTACTTTTGCCGTCATCCCTGTAAATCATCTGAGCATGTTTTGATTAAAACTGCAAAGACTTATCAGGTCGTCTTGGATGGAAGATACTCTTTGACTGATACTGCAAATGGACAGTTCTTTACTGTAACCATCAAACATCTCAGACTCACAGACTGGTGTTTATTACTGTGGACTTGATCAATGGTTCACTGACACACTGAAGAAAGTTAATCTATCTGTTCATCAAGGTAGGTATTTATGCAAACAG
>NW_015591742.1:0-321 GCF_001515605.1 Sinocyclocheilus anshuiensis | reverse complement strand
CAGCTTCCTGCGCACCTGTCTGACTGACAGTTCTTCTGGGGAAAAGTCTTTAGTGTCCAGCGTCAAAGCAAAGCCGCTTCCCTCTTTCTCCATTGTGCAGGCGATTGGGTAGATCTCCTGCGAGGGAGGCATCTGCTGGATCTCCTCAAAGATCTGGTGCTGAAGTTTCTCCAGCTGCTCCAGGCTGCTCTTCAGCTCCTGCAGTTCCTCTCCGTGTCTGTAAAGAGATGTGATCTCCGGCCAGAGGCTGCGCACTGGCCAGTCCATTCCCATGAATGAGCTGAGGGAAGGCTGGAATCCATGCAGGCTCAACATTTTCAG
>NW_015591741.1:0-321 GCF_001515605.1 Sinocyclocheilus anshuiensis | reverse complement strand
GTAAAATACTTGACCCTACATTTTATGCGACAAGCTTGAACTCTCTGCACATTTGGTGCAGAATTCCACCGAGACGTGGTCTTTGTCCACATGCAGGCAGACGCCACCTGCAGTATCTTTGTCTTCCACCTTCACCCTCTTCCTCGGCATGGCATAATCGTGGTCGTTCTCGTTGGATTCCTGGAAAAGCGAGGTAGAGAATTTCATGCCGTTCACACCGCTCAATCTAGACAACAGCTGAGCCAGCATGCTCTCATTGGCCAACACGGCTCTCAAGTACCTAGTTTCATTCTCCAACTCTTCCACTCTCTTGTTGAGATT
>NW_015591740.1:0-321 GCF_001515605.1 Sinocyclocheilus anshuiensis | reverse complement strand
TAAGACATTTTTCAGACTTCAGGATTCTTTGATAATTAGAAAGTTAAAAAGAACAGCATTTATTTGAAACAGAAATCCTTACTGTCACTTTTGATCAATTTATTGCTTTCAGGAGTTTTGACCTGTAGATCAGTATCATGTAATTTGCGGTCACATTTGTCTCTGCCAAATTAAAATAATTAATTAGCCACGTCATTGAGATTTGCCTGCGGGACAAAAGTTGTCTGGCCAGTCAAACGTATACTGCAAACATGTACTGGCACTGTAATGCTATTATGATTCAAGGGGGAATATTGATCTAAGCAGATACAGATCTCTGAG
>NW_015591739.1:0-321 GCF_001515605.1 Sinocyclocheilus anshuiensis | reverse complement strand
AGGCATGTCCGAATCCAAATTCTGCTTTACTTCCTGTCTCCGGAGATACATTCTTCTGATCAAATTTTGAAGGTAACATAGATGTATCCTTCGCTGCCTTTGATATCCCACAATCCTGCGCGTTCAATTCCGTGATGGTGGAGCTAAAAAATAAAAATGGCGTCTGAAAGTTGCGTTTGGTGATCAGTTTGTGTGTAACTGTATATTTCTGACTAACTTTTTGCACTTTTGATGATATTTCTAGCGATAAATCAGTATTACAGTAATTAAATATTTGTTTAGTTATCACAAAAACTTGTTCTATTTTGTTGTAGATCATTA
>NW_015591738.1:0-321 GCF_001515605.1 Sinocyclocheilus anshuiensis | reverse complement strand
TTGGGCTACGATGCCTTGTGGGTAACCGGCAGGAGTGTCCTCGGGCGTGGTGATCTCCTTCACCGTCTCCTCTCCGAATCCCACCCGGTTGCGGGCCGAGAGGCGGAAGCTGTAGGATGCCCCCTTGTGGATCTCTTTGGTGGTGTAATGGTTCTCACGCTCGGAGAACTCGATCACGGTCAGGGGCTCCACGTCCTTGCGGCCGAACCGCAGCCGGTAGCCTTGCAGCAGGCCGTAGGTGTTTGTCGGTGGGTGCCACTGCAGTAATGCCGTGCCCATGTTCGTCGGACTCACCATGAGACGAGGCTTTTCCGGAACTGA
>NW_015591737.1:0-321 GCF_001515605.1 Sinocyclocheilus anshuiensis | reverse complement strand
TCTGCGGGTGTTTGAACCATCAGAAGATGTTTCATCATATTTCCCGGTGAAATCGGGAGAGGAGTACTCCTTATCCGCCATCTCCTTTAAGGTGTGGACCTCGTTAGGTCCCTTTCCCTTGCTGCCCCTGACACGTTGGCGTGTGCAGTTTCGAGAACGGCCGGGCCTCTGAGCAGGGACTATGCCAGGAGACCCTCCCGGTCCTGCATGTACACCATTTATGGCAGGGGGTGGCTGGGGCAGGGGAGAGGGAGGGGAAGGGTATTGTTCATTCAGTTGGGGGTGGTGTGGGTGTGTTTGTGGAGGCTGGGCAGGATGGGG
>NW_015591736.1:0-321 GCF_001515605.1 Sinocyclocheilus anshuiensis | reverse complement strand
TTAGATATTTGTACTGGAAAACAAGGCAAAAATACTGAGGAAGATATTCATGTTTTGCAGTGAAGGCAACATGTAATGCCATGACTTTTGTTTTTAAGACTTTCTGCTCTGATTTAAGACCCACAGATAGCCTGGCATTGCTGTTTTTCTGCCCTGAAAACAAATGTGATTGACACAGACTAAGCAAGACATGGCTGTATTTTGCACCATGAATGACATCTCGAGCTGCATTAATCTCCAGTTTCACTCATTATCAGCACAGGTGCTTCTGAGGTTCTCACCAGGTGCTCCAGCTTCTTCCTGCGCAGCGGCGGCTGCTCC
>NW_015591735.1:0-321 GCF_001515605.1 Sinocyclocheilus anshuiensis | reverse complement strand
TCACCAGTGTCAATATCACAAAAAACGAATACTAGCCTAAAAAAACACTGAAATCCCACTGAACACAGGTAAACAGTCAGCGATTAAATAAGAAAAATAAACTAATTACAAGCAAAAGGTAAAAAAAAACAGTAGAACAAACAGATAAAAATGCAGCACACATTGTATAAAGTAATCAAATGTATAAAAACACTGTGTATTTTTCACAGTGTAACTTAAATATATATGTTGTCTTATTAAAGTTACAAAAGTGATTTGGTAAAGAGCAGTGAGAGATTTCTCTCTTTTGTTGTTTGATTAACATGAATGATAGACAGCAGG
>NW_015591734.1:0-321 GCF_001515605.1 Sinocyclocheilus anshuiensis | reverse complement strand
CTTTCTAAACAAGATACTGTTCAAACCTAATAAAAGTGCTTGAGATTTTATCTGCAGTCATTTTACTTTGTGCATCTCTGAAACATTAGAAATATAATTTTCATGTCTGAATATGTATACTATCATTCAAAAGATATTTTTTGTAGTAAAACATATATATATACAGTACAAATTCATCAAACAGTCCTGAAACAAAATGTATCACAGTTTCCATAAAAATATTAAGCGGGGCAACCTTTTTCAACGTTAATAATAAAAAAAAAAGTTTTTGAGCACCAAATCGGCATATTAGAATGATTTCTGAAGAATCATGTGACACTG
>NW_015591733.1:0-321 GCF_001515605.1 Sinocyclocheilus anshuiensis | reverse complement strand
GGAAGAGGAAATTTGCTCTCTTTTTGAAAATGTTTGTTTTTTATTGTTCTCGCAATAACAGCAGCTGTTTGTGAGGGCGCTTTTGGAACAGGCCCAGTATTCACAACAGTTTCTAGAACAAACATTCTGCCACCGGCACTCAGAACCGAACGGGGTGCTTGAGGGCACAACAGAGGGCGTTTTGGGGGTGGTCCAGCGCTGGCAAGACTTTGCCCCCTCCTCTTCCTGTCCAGCAGATCAGGACGACGCCTGAGTCGCAGGATCCATTTCGGAAATGGATAGCATCTGGCCGAGCGGGAGCACTGTCGGGGCTCAGGCTTT
>NW_015591732.1:0-321 GCF_001515605.1 Sinocyclocheilus anshuiensis | reverse complement strand
ATCATAACGCGGCAGATTTGATTGGGACGAGCTGCAGTAAGGAGTATCATTCAATGAAATGCAATTTTGTCCCTCGATACATTAATAATTACCAGCTTAATGAGCAAATTAGTGTTATACATATATGAATAGGAGAGTATCACCGCCCATTCTGACGATTGATAATACATTATGTCTGTGATCAATAATCGTATTGTGATTTAAAGTCACCATTTAAAAAAAAAAAATGTTGACCCTATTTATTTTTTAATAGACCTTTCTGATTCTATTATGCACAATTTATCAGAAATAATAATACTCCACCAACAAGTTTGGGGTTGG
>NW_015591731.1:0-321 GCF_001515605.1 Sinocyclocheilus anshuiensis | reverse complement strand
TAAAAATATTTAAATAATTAGTTAATAAATCTGAGACGTTTAAAAACAACATTAAAATGGTAATCACAATAGTAATACTGGTTGCTCTTTTCCAGTTACAGTGGATTGGGATGGGAGCTTTTAAGTAACTAAATAATAATAGTTTTTGGCGCTTTTTTTTTAAACTAACGTTAAAAATGGAAAAATATAAAGAAATGTTTAGGTATGACCTTTATAACTGAGCAGCTTGCTGAAAAGTGAAATGCCTGACATGATCTCAGGAGTCTTCATTACAAGTAATGGACATCTGGAGACAAATGTGTCTTTTATGCCTCTATGAGT
>NW_015591730.1:0-321 GCF_001515605.1 Sinocyclocheilus anshuiensis | reverse complement strand
CGTTCTGGACCAGCCAATGACGAGGGAGGTGAAAGTTCAGACTCTGGTGCGTCTGAAGGACGGTGGGGCCGAGAATGTGTTCGCCGGGTTTGACGACGCTCCGTCGAACATCTCCAGCAAATACCTGAAAGACCTGCTGGAGGTGTTTGGTTCGGACGAAACGCATGTCCAGCATGGAGAAAGTCAACAAAGCGATGCAAGCACTGTAGAAGAAGAGGAAAATATGTCCGTTTTCGATGCTCCATGCACTGTTATAACACCTGAACCAGTAGAACCGTTCAATAGACCACAACCGCGACCTAGAACTC
Organism: Sinocyclocheilus anshuiensis; assembly: GCF_001515605.1. Classification (NCBI taxonomy): domain Eukaryota; kingdom Metazoa; phylum Chordata; class Actinopteri; order Cypriniformes; family Cyprinidae; genus Sinocyclocheilus; species Sinocyclocheilus anshuiensis. Next base: position 13 of record NW_015591730.1, on the reverse strand, counting down.
AGAAATCCAAACC
>NW_015591729.1:0-321 GCF_001515605.1 Sinocyclocheilus anshuiensis | reverse complement strand
GACGGAGCTCAAACTCAAAACACACGGCAGCAACAAACAGGAACAGCAACAACAAACTCTTGTGTTCATGTGTTCTGCGTTCGCGAATCAGTCTGAATGAACAACATAATGGCATTAATGGGAAGACTAATAAAAAAAAGTAAGTAAACAACTCACACACTTAGATATATGACTTAAAATGGTCTGAAAACATGATCTGTGGGATTTTTTAGTGCGTAATCAGCTTGGTAAAATTTAAAGTAAATCTCTGTGTGTTATGGTTATGATCTGTTTTGATTTGGTTTTCTGTGTTTCCTTTCTCCTGCCTTGTTTGTTTCCATG
>NW_015591728.1:0-321 GCF_001515605.1 Sinocyclocheilus anshuiensis | reverse complement strand
GATCTACAGTCAGATATCAGTCACCTGAAACTGGATGGTGCTCTATGAAGCCTGGCCTCTAACACAGCACATTCATTCTGAGCAGCGACTCCCAGAAGGCCCCACTGGTCAAGAGCAGATTGTTTCTCATTTGGCTGAGTGGCACCACAGCGGCTTGTTAAAGCTTGAGTTTAAATACATCATTTCTGGGAATGAAAGGGGCGAAGAAGAAAAATGGCCCAGCACACCATTTTTTTCTCCTCCGCACCCTCAGTCTCCTTTCTTTTTTTCACACTCCATGCTGCTGCTTTCCTGGACAAAAGACAGAGCGTGAAACATATG
>NW_015591727.1:0-321 GCF_001515605.1 Sinocyclocheilus anshuiensis | reverse complement strand
TCGAACATCTCTGGAGAGACCTGAAAATGGCTGTCCACCGATGGTACCCATCCAACCTGCCCAAGCTTGAGAGGATTTGCAAAGAAGAATGCAGGAAATCCCCCCCAATCCAGGTGTGCAAAGCTTGTTGCGTCATACTCAAGGCTGTAATTGCTGCCAAAGGTGTTTCAACCAAGTACTGAATCAAGGGTCTGAATACTTATGTAAATGTGATATTTCAGTTTTTTTTCTTTTTAATACATTTTACAGACATTTCTAAAATTGTTTTCACTTTGTTATTATGAGGTACGGAGTGTAGATTCATAATAAAAAAAAAAAAAA
>NW_015591726.1:0-321 GCF_001515605.1 Sinocyclocheilus anshuiensis | reverse complement strand
CCATGTTAACGCTTGCGGACGAATAACATTCCTCTCTTCATTAGGAATGCTCTGTGCGGCTTCTGTGTCCATTCTCTCCGAGCATGTGGCTGCTTCGTTCAATCATACAGGCCGAACAAACCTCACATCCTTCATCCTCTGTGATGCCCATCTCTCGGCGCAGGCTCTGGTGTGCTAGCGCTAACCCCGGGACTCTTTGTTTGTCTCCTGTCTGCAGGGATGGCCAGTCACCCTCCCATCCCAGTCATGGAGCTGGCCGATCACATCGAACGCCTGAAAGCAAACGACAACTTGAAGTTTTCGCAGGAGTATGAGGTAATG
>NW_015591725.1:0-321 GCF_001515605.1 Sinocyclocheilus anshuiensis | reverse complement strand
AATAATGTTTTATACCTAATTCTGTGTTAAGAGATGTCAGTTAGGGGCGAGATAAGGCGTCTTCATGCCGTCTGGGTAATATGCTAAATATTGTTTTGGAAACTTGTGGTCATTTTCTGTTGTTACAAAAGGGGAAGTCATTTCCTGAGAGAGCAGAATCTTTTATGGAAAGGCCTTATCTAACAACTCACATATAATTTGCACAGATAGCAAAACTGGTCTTGCTATGTGAGCGAGAGCGATGTGACTTACCGTTCCCCTAAATAATCTCCTATAACAGTTTTGTTTAAGCCTTCGCCTTTATAGAGGAACTGTGCGATG
>NW_015591724.1:0-321 GCF_001515605.1 Sinocyclocheilus anshuiensis | reverse complement strand
TTTAATCACAGCTTTTGGCTTAATAACTCACAGTATAATATAGAATAATAATCACATTATTTGCTTCTAATTTCTAACATGTTATAGCTTGGTATTTCAAGTGCAATGCATCATTGAATTCCAATGCCTGCACTTGGTGAAAGGTAAGCGTATAAAACGAGTCAAGACTTTCTGTTGCAGCAAAGGTTTTTGCTCCTGTTACGTTTCCTCTTCTGTTGAACACTTCGGATTTGACGGAGCTGTACTGAAGCCAGTGACATCATGCATATCTAAAGAACAGACAGATCGTTTATCAGCCTCAATGCAAAGAGATTTAATATT
>NW_015591723.1:0-321 GCF_001515605.1 Sinocyclocheilus anshuiensis | reverse complement strand
TACAGTCATGGTTAACTACAGTTTTACTATAGTAAAACCATGGTTCATTTTCGTAAGGGTATAAGCAATTGAAGAGCGAACCTAAGAAGAGCGACCCTAAGAAAAGCGACTTTAAGGACAGCGACCCTAAGAAAGGCGACTTTAAGGTAAAGGCGACTTTAAGGAGAGGCGATTTTAGTGTAATAGAAGCGACTTTAGTGTAATAGAAGCGACCTTAGTGTAGAGGCAACTTTAAGGAGAAGCGACCTTAGTGTAGAGGCGACTTTAAGGAGAAGTGACCTTAGTGTAATAGAACCGACCTTAGTGTAATAGTAGCGACCT
>NW_015591722.1:0-321 GCF_001515605.1 Sinocyclocheilus anshuiensis | reverse complement strand
CCATCCCAGGGCTGATAAGAACCGTGGAGTGGAGTCATTTCTCAGTGGGGTGAAGTGAAATCTGCACTGCAATATGCTGCAGGGATCTGACAGTTTATAGCAGAGCTGTTCAGTTCTTACTTCAGTGTTGGAAATCCCAAGGAAGCATTAAATGGAAGCCTACACCGCAAATTTCCATGATACACTCTGTCCCATGATAAAGTCTGTCCTTTAAAAGAGACACAGCCCTCAGCTGCAAGTTACTGCCAGCACTGGCCTGTTTTGGGCGGAGTGAAAGAAACACTGACCATACGTGGCTATGTGCTACTCTGTGTGTGAGTG
>NW_015591721.1:0-321 GCF_001515605.1 Sinocyclocheilus anshuiensis | reverse complement strand
CTTTGTAAGATAGATCGTTGAAGCGATTGTTGAAAAGTATATATAAATATATATATATTTTTCTTCCTAGTCCATTCACACCTCCAGGACTCTAAAATATAGGGGTACAAAAAAGAAAAAAAAACACGTAAAGAGAAAAATAGAACAAATAGCCTTGTGAGATATAAGGGGAGCTGTAATTGATTTTTCTGTTGTTGTTTTTTATGTGTTTGTTTGTTCATCTTTTGTTAGAATTGTAGAACAAATATTCCTTTAAGAAATATCAACGTTTAAACAATCAATTTAGTTTCCAAAACGCTACAGCAATTATTTTAATTTAAC
>NW_015591720.1:0-321 GCF_001515605.1 Sinocyclocheilus anshuiensis | reverse complement strand
GATTGGATCAGGTCCTGTTAGAAGTCAACATCTAAATAAAAGCGTGCATCAATAACGTTGTTTACTTAAGAGAAGCGGAGTCATAAAGCAATAGGCATTAATGCAAATATATTTGAATCTGTAAATAGTATAGTTGTTTTATACTTAAGAATGGTTCTTTTATACATAAGAAAAGGTGTGGAATTCTGGATAATCTGAGATTATCTGGATCTAGATTTGGCAAGTATACTGGCAAAACAGTGAATCTCATTTCTTACATTTACAATTGTCAACATGAAGAACCTTATGTGCTCAGACATGCAAAAGATTGAATGGTATTTG
>NW_015591719.1:0-321 GCF_001515605.1 Sinocyclocheilus anshuiensis | reverse complement strand
TGTGTGTGCGTGTGTGTGTGTGCGCGCGTGTGAGTGTGTGTGTGTGTGTGTGTCTGTGTGTGCATGTGCGTGTGTGTGTTTGTGTTTGTGCATGTGTGTGTGTGCATGTGTGTGCGTGTGTGTGTGAGTGTGTGTGTGTGCGTGTGATGGGAATGTCAGTGTTTCTCGTGCTGCTGGGATGCACCGCTGGGTGATGGGTGTGCAGTGTTTGGCTGGTAATACTGAACGCTGTCCCCTGCTGAAAGATTCCAGAAGCTTCTCCTCCTCACAGGGCTCCTGGGTCATGCGTTTGTCATCATGACCTCTGACCCCTCAGGCCAG
>NW_015591718.1:0-321 GCF_001515605.1 Sinocyclocheilus anshuiensis | reverse complement strand
CTAATATGCTGATTTGCTGCTCAAGAAACATTTCTTATCATTATTAATATTGACAACAGTTGTGCTGCACAATATTTTTGTGGAAACAAACAAAAACCTGACATTAATATGAGAAGTGTTTGAGTTGAACTTACAGAGGAGTTTGTTGGTTCTGCTGTTGAGCGGCTCGCCAGAAGTCAGGTCTTTGTTTTTCTCATTATCCTCCACAGGACGGAAATGAGCCAGAGTCCTCATGAAGCTCCTAAAGTTCGCCTGATCCTCACTGGGATACACGAGAGACACACACACACACAGGTTTGTTTTTGTGAAAAGTGGGGACAT
>NW_015591717.1:0-321 GCF_001515605.1 Sinocyclocheilus anshuiensis | reverse complement strand
GGCCACAGCCCCAGCCCCTGGAGCCTTACTCCCCCCCCCCAAAAAAAATCCATGGGGGGACTTACGGGGCTGAACTCGGGGCCTGGAGCCCTCCCTGGGCATAACGGGGGATCAGGAGTCCTCCCTGGACTTAAAAGGGAGATCAGGAGCCCTCCCTGGGCTAAACGGGAGATCAGGAGCCCTTCCTGGGCTTAACGGGGAATCAGGAGCCCTACCTGGGCTTGACTGGGGGAATCAGGAGCCCTCCCTGGGCTTGACTGGGGGTCTGGGAAGCAATTACGAGGTGCTGGCACTGGAGGGCGCTCTGGAGGAGCAGGCACA
>NW_015591716.1:0-321 GCF_001515605.1 Sinocyclocheilus anshuiensis | reverse complement strand
TAGTGTCAATCTCGTCAACACTTTCAGGACTATTCTCACTAGAGCGATGCCTTAAACAGTCATGTGAGCCATTAATACTGCTTAGGGTGCAGTCTGATGCAATTGTGTTGCTCATAGTATCTCCCAACTGATTGTGTTCACTCCACTGTTCATCTGGGTCTCCGGTGTCAGTTTTATTCTCAAAATCATCAAAAAAATCAGTAGGTGGATCTTGACTACACACAGGATCTTGCCTGGGTTCGCTTTGTGCATCCACTCTCGAGACTTCATAGGGTTGAATCTCTGGGCCCTTGGTCTGAAGCACCCAAGCAGCTGTCCTCT
>NW_015591715.1:0-321 GCF_001515605.1 Sinocyclocheilus anshuiensis | reverse complement strand
ACAAATGCAACTTTTGATTTTAATAATGTATTAGTAATAGCTGAAGTCAATATCAACTAAGACTAATAATTGCTGTAAAAGTACTGTTCATGTTAATTTAGTTAATAATGAACCTTAATGTAAAGTGTTACCAAAAATCCATGTACACATTTAGAGAGAGTACGATAAATACAATAATTGCACAAGAACAGCTATCTCCTTCAGTCTGTGGAATACATCCTCGGTCTTTCTCTAGATGAGAACGTGATATGATGGTAAACGACCTTATCTTATGCTCTGAAAACATAAATCTGCATGACTCTCGCACTCGTCACCACGAGT
>NW_015591714.1:0-321 GCF_001515605.1 Sinocyclocheilus anshuiensis | reverse complement strand
TGATATTAAAATATAAATAGAATAGTAAGGTTTTACGCTCCTAGTCTTACAAAAATTAATGGAATTTAAAAACAGTGACATAATTGATCACGTTTTCTGTATTTTTTGTTTTTGTTTTCATATAAATATGAGGTTTATATATATTATATATGAACATCAATGTTATTTTAATAAATGAAATACAATAATTTACAGGCAGAAAAAAATAGAACATGACAAAAAGCTAAAAAAAAAGTAAGCATAATAATCAGTGTTGTTTTTGTTACCTAAAAGTAAAATGATTTAAACTGTTTATTTTTTATATGAAATTAAGCTCTCTCT
>NW_015591713.1:0-321 GCF_001515605.1 Sinocyclocheilus anshuiensis | reverse complement strand
TACACAAGTAACCTGAGACGTAATATAGTAAAAAATAGTAAAATTCTGTTGTGTGTCAAATTCACAAATGTTTTAATTATTTATTGTATTATTTAATGGTATTAATATCATATATGATGACATATATAATGTCATTTCTCATACTAAGGAATATAGATTTCAGCAACCCTTAAACTTATGTATTACATGCACATTATGAAAAACCTCATTAGTGGCATTAGTTGTTTTTTAAGAGATGGGACTTGTGATTTTTGTCTGGCAGATAATTAAAGGTGACCTTTTTACAATATGTAATATAAGTCTCAGGTGTCTCCAGAATGT
>NW_015591712.1:0-321 GCF_001515605.1 Sinocyclocheilus anshuiensis | reverse complement strand
GTAAATGAGACACAGGTGCAAACAGTGAGTGTTGATGAGTCCGGGTAAAGGATTATGGGAAATGAAGTATTTGATGGAGTGGTAGAAGTCTGGGATGGAGTGCCCTCCAGCGAAGCTCACGGGCACTCCAGCTAGAGATCGTGACAGTTACCTTCAGGAGAGGAACACCCCATTGTGTTTCTGACAGGAAATCTTCTCACATTTGGGGAAGAAGCAATAGCTGGTTCCACAAGTTTGGTTACATGCTGGTCTAGAGCATTTGGTTCGGTGTTATTAGATGTTAAAGACAGTTCTTGTCCCTTATCATCTAGTGTTTGTGAC
>NW_015591711.1:0-321 GCF_001515605.1 Sinocyclocheilus anshuiensis | reverse complement strand
GTTGAGCCTACATCATCTGGCGCATACCTTTAAGGAGGAGTTAAACACTTTTGGCGGCAAGGGAGAAAGTTTTTAGAAGAAGTAGAAGTGGATGTATTTTTATTTTTCAACGCGGAAGTAAGCCGTTTTCTGTGCGAGACTTCCGGTTCATTAACGGCTGTAGGGAAACGAGAAGAATATCAAAGTGCAGTTAACCCTAAAATAGTTTGAACTACAAACCAGTGTGTTCGTCATTGAGATAATACATTAAAATAACAGGGTAAGACACACTAATTCTTATGGCGCTGAGACAATTTCTTTCAGACTGCAATAGGGCATTTC
>NW_015591710.1:0-321 GCF_001515605.1 Sinocyclocheilus anshuiensis | reverse complement strand
CCAGTGTAAACGATGTATTACTTTAAACTGTATGAGTCCGTGTCTAGCACAAACTGATGAGCCATGAATCTGTTTAAGGGCTGCCTCCCATTGCTCCTCTGTAATTTCAACATCCAAGTCTTCCACCCAGGAGGACTTTTTTAAGTGTTCTAGAGTCGATGTGCTTGTCAACTGGAATAGTGCTTCATATATATATGAAATACCTCTTTTATTGTGAGGATCACGCAAAAGTATCATTTCCATTATGGTTTGATTTGGAGAGTTGGGGTATAATGGATTATTTTGTTTAACAAAGTTTCGCAGCTGCAAATATTTAAAAAA
>NW_015591709.1:0-319 GCF_001515605.1 Sinocyclocheilus anshuiensis | reverse complement strand
CACACACACACACACACACACACACACACACACACACAACATTAAATAGAGCTGCTCAAAACTAAAAAACACCACTCAGCTGTGTTGTTCCATTGTCTAATATTATTTCCACTGAAAATCACGTAGATGGGCTGCTCTGAAGTAACTAATGCAGCATCACAGTCAATGACAATGGAAAAATACATCAGACGGGTACACTGGCAGATAATCTATTATTGACCGTGGTTAATGTAACACCCACCTCCTGGATGCTTCGCTTTGTCACATGAATAGCTCGACAGAATGACTCACTTCCTCTTCTCCATCAAACTGAAGCTCT
>NW_015591708.1:0-321 GCF_001515605.1 Sinocyclocheilus anshuiensis | reverse complement strand
CACATCTGTAATGCAATATTCAATATCTACCATCTCAACAAAGAACCTTGAACTGCCATCAGCGTCTTGATACTGTGACATATGAATACTGTTGGAGGCTTGGAATTCTCCATTGTCTATGTTATATACATCACTCACCACAAGTTTTTATGAGTATTCTTCGCTCCAAGCCCTAATGCTCTTCCATGCATCTGGTCTAATTATAGGAAGTCATTCAAGTCTATCTCATCGCCTGCCAGCAACACGATGTAGCACTCTCTGATCTTTCTCACTGGTAGTGATCAGCAACTTACCTCATTGTCTCATTTGAATGCCTCACAT
>NW_015591707.1:0-321 GCF_001515605.1 Sinocyclocheilus anshuiensis | reverse complement strand
TAGATAGATAGATAGATAGATAGAAAGATAGATAGAGAGATAGATGTTTTTAAGGATATTACTTTTTACAGCAAGAGCAGAGTATTATTGAAACTTGAAGGTTACCTAGCAACTACGCAGAACACCCTAGCATCCGCATAGCAACATAGCAACAACCACTCAGCATCCATGTATCATCGCTGCGTCACCCGAGCAACACATTACTCAAATGTTCTTCAGAACTAGTACAGACTAGTTGTTGTGTGGTTTCATACTATCAGCTGTGTTTGTGTGAAAACTGCAGCAGCTTCATGGATCTGTTGTACTGTAGTGTTGCATGAT
>NW_015591706.1:0-321 GCF_001515605.1 Sinocyclocheilus anshuiensis | reverse complement strand
GTCTCTTTTAGACACAGGGTCTCAAGTCACAACTGTTTCAGAGACGTTTTACTTGACCCATTTTTCTTCCCTTCCAATTCAACCAATTCATGCTTTGTTTGAGGTTGAGGGTGCTGGTGGCCAGCACGTTCCATATCTCGGCTACATCCAAGTTGTCATAACTTTCCCTTGTACTGTCATTGGTGCAGAGGTAGAAATCTCTTCTCTTGTACTTGTTGTTCCAGATTGTCACTTCAACAGTAGAGTCCCACTGCTGATTGGAACAAATGTTCTTGGCCGCCTGTATCAGCAGGGTGTAGAGAGAAAAGGGTCCAAGTTCTT
>NW_015591705.1:0-321 GCF_001515605.1 Sinocyclocheilus anshuiensis | reverse complement strand
GGAAAGCACCTGAAACTGGCTTTGAGTCACAGGGGAGGTTTTTTATGATGTCTTTTCCTGCTCGTACTGAAGTTCTGACTCTAGTTTCAGCGGTGGCGGCACAGGAAGGGGTTAAGACAGGATGCTTAGCTTTTATCATGCTGCTGGGAGACAGCGAGCCGGGAGCCAGAGAATGGTAAATATTTCATGCTGATAGGTGACATAAACAAAGGTTTACTGGCATTCTCACTTTTTAACTTGCAAAATTTGGGGATGGCAGTTCATTACGGCAGTCCAGCTTGACATGCTAATACAGTGCTGAGGAATAGACTCCAAGCTAGC
>NW_015591704.1:0-321 GCF_001515605.1 Sinocyclocheilus anshuiensis | reverse complement strand
TGTCATGTGGATACAAACTTACTAGGAATATGCCTCTGAAAAAAATATTGAATGTGAAAAATGTCAATTATGAAAGATATTAGCAATACATACAAAGATAATACACCATATTCATGGTTAAATTAGTAAGATATTATGCTGTGTATTTATCTATGCTCTATTTACAAATAAGTGAAAAAGTGAACCTACATGTATTGGAATTATGTAAAAACAACAACAAGGAAATCAGAAGATCATTATCATTTTCTTTTTCTCATTTGCCTTTAATTTCTGATGTGATTGCTGTTTGATGTTTTAATAGACCAGCGATACTTCACAAAT
>NW_015591703.1:0-321 GCF_001515605.1 Sinocyclocheilus anshuiensis | reverse complement strand
CTCAACCAATCAGAATCAAGCACCGGAACTATCCGCTTTATAAACTTTATTTTAAACTCAAGTTAATGCGTTAGCGTAATCTTTAACACGCTTTGACAGATGCGTGTGCCATTTAATGTGAGATAGGTTTCCTCAGCGCATAATTAGCATTTTACGGTATTATCCTTTTCTGTAAATGTTACATATTCATTCATGTTTCTATTTTGCATGAAGGCTCGTCCTGACGGTCTGCGTTAAACTTCAGACTACACTGTTATCGGTCTGTTATTGGACGTAAAATTTAGGTTTAAAAGTCAACATGTAATTCAAGTATTTTATGAT
>NW_015591702.1:0-321 GCF_001515605.1 Sinocyclocheilus anshuiensis | reverse complement strand
GTGTGTGTATATAAGATTTAAAAAAAATACTTTTAGTAATAATTATACTTTTTATTATTAGTATTATTAATAGTATTATTAAATAAAAAAAAAGTTCTGTGAACATCTGAGTAATGATTTGATTCATTGACATGATATTATGAATAATCAGTTCAAACTCTTTCGGAGTTTAATTCGGACACTATTAAAACATCTGGTTTAATGACGTCTGTGATTTTAGGTACAGGTCCAGGCCTTCTGGAAGCAGTTCCTCGTCGCGCTCCAGTTCTCGGTCGTCTTCTCGTTCTCCTCCTCGCAAGCGTGGACGCCGCTGCTCCAGAT
>NW_015591701.1:0-321 GCF_001515605.1 Sinocyclocheilus anshuiensis | reverse complement strand
TTTTTAAGGCCCTATGAAATATGTTCAGTTTTATATATTTTTTTTTACCAAATTCTGTTTCCCATTAATTATCTTGATTACATTTGAATGGTTTCATTACATTTTAGTAATCAAAAGCATCTCTAATTAATTTATTTTATAAAAAAAAATTGTATTATTATTTTATTTATTTTTTTCAGAAATACTGTGTTGTGTATTTACATTTTTCTGATAAATAAATTCTGGTAAATAATTTTTCTGGTAAATTAAACAAATGATGTTTTAATAACATTTTTATTATTAGTAGTAGTAGTAGTACTATCATTACATTAAGTAATATAT
>NW_015591700.1:0-321 GCF_001515605.1 Sinocyclocheilus anshuiensis | reverse complement strand
TATCATTCAATTCTATTATTGCTATTTTGACAATTCCCCAAATACATATTTCACTGAATTATTTTAGTGTAGTGATGAATCTCGTTGAGTGGGGTTTGATTTGTCTGTCATTATTCAGTTATTAGTGGTTTTTATCTAGAATGTATGCAGGTTCTCCTATTTACTGATTTGTGATCTGCATATTTTGAGTTTGATTTTCAGTTTGTACATAAACAAGACTTTGTGTGTTTTATACATTAGAGCTTCCTGTTATCCTGCAACCCTATCCTCATTCTGGATCAGGTGGAGGAAAGCATGAGCACCGGAGAGTTAGCCGGCATT
>NW_015591699.1:0-321 GCF_001515605.1 Sinocyclocheilus anshuiensis | reverse complement strand
GAGAAAGCCTCATTTTAAAAGTGTGATTTCTAGACCCTGGAAAAGTCATTTCTATAATGAATATGCATAGTTGAAATGCAAGTTGAATATTCAAGTAGAGATTGTGAGTACCAATATTTAAAAAAAAAATCCTTATCCTGTAAATCACAGATTGGAAAAGTCATGCAAATGCATTGGTTTAAGAGAGTTGGATCCCTTTTACTTTATTTACTTTTTACTAATATTTATATATATTTTAGTTATTTAGCTTGGCAGAAAGAGTTAATGTGGGGGAAACATTTTTTTTTTCTTGTGGACAGTTGAGGACCTTGAAGTCAAAAA
>NW_015591698.1:0-321 GCF_001515605.1 Sinocyclocheilus anshuiensis | reverse complement strand
TTATTCTGTTCAGTCAAGACAGGAATAAAGACATTATTAGACATATTGTTCATCAAGTCTAAAAACAGGTAACACAACTAGAGAAATATATTAATGTTGCATCATTCTAAAATACTGCAGATAGACACCATTATACTTCAGTAATGCTCTAGCAATCACTTTCATTCAATCTACTGCTCGTTTCGGTTTAGTTCACGAGCAAATGATTTGCAATGAAAACCAATCGCAAAATGTCCAGTCACTGTCTATAAACTGCTATAACATCAAATTTAATTTTTGTAACATCTTGCTTTTAATAATTTACGACATATATATATATAT
>NW_015591697.1:0-321 GCF_001515605.1 Sinocyclocheilus anshuiensis | reverse complement strand
ATCAAAACAGTCCAACGAAAACTCATTTCACAAGGGATGATTTATTCCATGACGTCCATGAGTAAAAAAAAAAAACTTGTTTGAAAATAGGGAACAACAGAAGAAAAAAAACAAGTGATACAAACAAAAACAGTTCAGCACTTCGGTTCAATTCAAGTTTGCAATCCGTGCAGAAATTGCGTCATACTAATTTCAAGTTTCCAACACAGGCAGATTCGCGTCCACAATCATTCTTAAATTGTCCATAGAAAAAGAGAAAAAAGAAACATTAAATATTTTGTTAATTTCATAGTTAAGGAACAACATCAAACAATAATCTTA
>NW_015591696.1:0-319 GCF_001515605.1 Sinocyclocheilus anshuiensis | reverse complement strand
ATATATATATATTAGCCTACTATGTTAATAGACTTATTTCATTCATTGACTATGCCTTAGACATAGCAGGCTAATATATACTTGTAGCTTATACATATATTGCAAATAAAGAGCAAAAAATACATTGGACTTTTTAAATATGAATATTATTGTTTTATTTATTTATTGTTTCTTGCAGTAATAAAAAAAGGGGGTTGCTTAATTGTTAATATTTGCAAAATGTTCTTGTTGGTGTTTAAGTAGGCCTAGCCTAAATTAATTAGAGGCTGAAATTAACATAGATAGATAGATAGATAGATAGATAGATAGATAGATAGAT
>NW_015591695.1:0-321 GCF_001515605.1 Sinocyclocheilus anshuiensis | reverse complement strand
CATTGAGCTTTTCATTTATCAAAACATCTCTAATGTTTTATTCATGCAGAATTACAATTACAAGCATGTTTAGTGAGTGTTACTTGGGAAAAAATATACCGTTGAGCAAATGAGTAGTATTTTTATGGACTTTATTATATGTATAATGTGTAATAAAAATAATATATGTATGCTTACATTAAATCTAAGTTTATTTTATTCTTAAATTCTCCCCAAAAAAAATGGTTAAAGTACTTCTCAGTTTTCTTGTATATGGTGGAATAATGTTATTATAAAATTAAAAATAGTTTTTATTTATTTATTTTAAAATGTAATATATAT
>NW_015591694.1:0-321 GCF_001515605.1 Sinocyclocheilus anshuiensis | reverse complement strand
GCAGGATAAACACTGTACACTCAACACACTGAAGTGAGTATTAGTAGTTACTAGTTTAGTAGTTGTTTACAATAGGGCTTTTCACACTGTGCTTAAGCCCGGGTTATCGTCGTTCTAAACACCAATTTTAACCCCGGGTAAAGACACGTTTCACACCTGTAATTTGAAAGCGGTGTTAGCAGGGGTTTTTACCCGGGGTTATGAAAGCCCGCTCCGGAGCAGGTTAGCACCGCATTTGTGATGTTAACCTCGCAGTGCGGTGCTAAGTTTGTTCAACAGTGTTGCCAGATTGGAAATGTCCAAGTATCATACCAGAAGCTC
>NW_015591693.1:0-321 GCF_001515605.1 Sinocyclocheilus anshuiensis | reverse complement strand
CAGATAAACATCACATTTTCATTCTTGGGTGAACTATCCATTTAAAGTTAAATGAAACTGTTAAATTAGTACAAATTTAAGAAGATAGGTTAAGATGTTTACATTTACTTTTTCGATTAAACTATTAAATTAACTTATATACAATATAAATTATATATGAATAAAATATATAAAACCATTAAATGTAAAAATTATATAATAATTAATGTGTCATATATATATATACACACACACACATAAAATATTAAAATATTTTAATACACGAAATGCACATTTAAAAATGGGTTTAATATTCTAATATACTATGTAAATTATATATAT
>NW_015591692.1:0-321 GCF_001515605.1 Sinocyclocheilus anshuiensis | reverse complement strand
AGTGGTCCTCTGTAGTGGAGAAAGCACACTTTTCTTGGCATTGAGCCATAACCCTAGATCTTTCATATGGGCGAGGATGACATCTCGATGCCGAGTCGCCATCTGCTCTGACTGAGCTAATATCAATCAATCGTCGATGTAATTCAGTATGTGGATGCCCTGGAGTCGCAATGGAGCCAGGGCAGCATCCACACACTTGGTGAAAGTGCAGGGTGAGAGTAACAGGCTAAAGGGAAGAACACAATACTGGTGTGCTTTGCCCCCGAAAGCAAACCTCAGGAACCTCCTGTGTTGAGGAAGGATGGATACGTGGAAGTATGC
>NW_015591691.1:0-321 GCF_001515605.1 Sinocyclocheilus anshuiensis | reverse complement strand
TTAATTTAATAATCATTATAAATATTAATTTATAATGTTAAATATTAGGTGAAGCATAAAATGTATTAAGGATTAAAGCTTAAGTGTGCGTTTCTTTATATTTTTAAATGTTAAAATACTTCCTCTGTGTTTAGGACGAGATCCGAATGCCATTTGGATCAAGTGTTTTCGATGTTGTTGAAATGACTCACTTCACCTTGAAACTGATTCAGAATTCATCATCCGGGAAATATAAATGTTACCATTTCAGAGCGGTGTTAATGCTGATCTGTGATCATCTGACAGGAAACACAAAAGCAGCGTAGGCCCCACCAAAGCAGT
>NW_015591690.1:0-321 GCF_001515605.1 Sinocyclocheilus anshuiensis | reverse complement strand
TGGGGTTTGGGTTGGATCTGAGGCTTGGAGTTCCTCCGAACTGGAGGCACAGGCTTTGGGGGAAGTGGTTTGGGAGGTTGGGGTTTTGGGGGCAGTTCTGTTGGCTTCCCTGGAATGGGTTCAGGTGCGGCTTGAGCCTGGGGTTTGGGCTGCTGCGTGGTGGGTGGTAGAGTTGGGGTAGGGACTGCTTTGGGCACAGGCTCAGGGACTGCTTTGGGCACAGGCTCCTGGGCAGGGACTGGCTCAGGTGTAGATTCTTGACTCTTAGGTTGTGGTTCTTGGGGTTTCACTGCCCCCCCTAGGTTTAGTACAAAAGAGAGT
>NW_015591689.1:0-321 GCF_001515605.1 Sinocyclocheilus anshuiensis | reverse complement strand
GTATCGGAGCGTGACTTTGTCGAGGTGGACACGCGCGCGAGGGTTAAAGATATTTTCTTTCTTCTCGACGTTATTCGGTACCTGGCATCGTTACGTCAGCGGCTGTAGGTCGCTGAACGCGTGGTTTTCCCCAGCGATGGAGTGGGAACGGTTTTATGAGCAGCCAGGTAGACGAAGGACTAGTCGCGGTGCGCGAGAGGAGATGAGAGGACTAGAGATGCGACGAGATGACAGAAACGGCGAAGGGGAGGGGCGGGGCGGGGGAGGCAGGCATACCTCAGATTCCCCTTCACTACATCCGGTTACATAGAATGTGTTTTT
>NW_015591688.1:0-321 GCF_001515605.1 Sinocyclocheilus anshuiensis | reverse complement strand
AGATGGCGACAAAGAGGCAAAACTTACGGACTGCAGCTTTAACTCGAAGCGTAAAAATATTGACTGGATCAGAAGTTGTTGTGTTTTCTCCTCTCTTTCCTTCCTCTTCCATTCTGCAGCCCACTTTATCTTAAATTTTCAAAACTGCAGTGAGAAATAGGGTTTTGTGTGACCTTTTCTGTTCCTGATCAGATGAGCAGGAGAAATAGTGCAGCATTTTTTTTTACACCTGTGTGTTAATATTGCTAGTGTGTGTTATGCTGTTGTATTATTTTTAATGAAATGATGACCGAGTCTCGTTCTGCTTGACTGTAAACAACA
>NW_015591687.1:0-321 GCF_001515605.1 Sinocyclocheilus anshuiensis | reverse complement strand
TACTCCTGAGCCCATGTGGCTATATTTAACACCGCAGCATGACAGCTCACACACATTCAACTGAGGTTTCCTGCCTCACCCTACACAGACTGAGATTTCTCTGAATTCTCTGAATCTTTTCACAATATTACGTGTGGTAGTTGGTGAAATACCAATTTTTTTGTGATTTTGCATTGAGATTTTTGATTTGTTTGACACTTATATCATGGAATTTGGCACAAAGTGATGAGCCATGATCCAGCTTTGCTTCCAAAGACTGAGATGCTCCTTTTATATCCAAACATGATACCCTCACCTATTACCAGTTCACCTGCTTACTGT
>NW_015591686.1:0-321 GCF_001515605.1 Sinocyclocheilus anshuiensis | reverse complement strand
ATATTTAGCAAGCGCTGCCATCAAACAACAGAGGAAAGAAAAGTACGAGTCGTTTCTGCTTCACTTTTGCATGTATGCAAGAAAATAAAACGTTTTTCGTATCGCCACGGTTACTGTTTATGCTTTTACGTCTGTAAATGGAATATGTTAAACTCACTTCTAGGTTAAAGGGTGAAAAGGCACAGCGTCTAAATTTGATTGGTGAGTAGTTGATTTTTATTTTGAACTGTCTTCTGAAAGCTTGTTTGTTGACCAGTTTGTCAAAGTATACCAGTGTATTCAGAGGCGGACAGTAACTAAGTACATTTACTTGAGTATTGT
>NW_015591685.1:0-321 GCF_001515605.1 Sinocyclocheilus anshuiensis | reverse complement strand
ATAATAAAACTAATTAAATCATGACTATTTTTTTTTATTTTGGTTGATCTATTTCTGCTGCAAAGTGGTAAAAGTGGGATTATATCTAGCATATGGAGCCAAAGGGTTGTACATTCAATAGAAAGCGAATTTAAACTGTGTTCCTTCAGTCTGGAGGAGAAACACAGATAATGCATGAGCACTAATCCTGAAACCCTGGCCTCAGTGCTGTGGCCCTTCTGTATGTGAAACAGATTGTGCTACATCACAGTGTCGGTGCCAGTAACAGCTGAGGATGACTGGATCAGCGCTGAAGAGACATGATCCAACCCCTGGCACTGT
>NW_015591684.1:0-321 GCF_001515605.1 Sinocyclocheilus anshuiensis | reverse complement strand
AAACTGGACCAAGTATGATGCATTTCCCATCTTTTCATTCACCTATTCATGTAGCTACCTATCACAAGCAATGTTAAACACTGTATCTCTCAACCCACAGATGTACGCAGCCAGACCATCAAATAATAGTGCCTGGAAATGCATACACGGATGTAATCTGTGGCCCTAAACCAGACACCAAACCAACAGTGTTGCCTGCAAGTGACACGGAAAATGGTATGAATGACAGAAATAAATAGCAGAGATTATGTGGGCCACGTTCAAACTGACCTCACTGATAACAGACATCATAGGAGGATGTGTGTATATGTGTGTGTGTGT
>NW_015591683.1:0-321 GCF_001515605.1 Sinocyclocheilus anshuiensis | reverse complement strand
TTCCCTGTGTGATCATTAAAGACTGTGAATTGAAGTTATCTCCGTATTTCCTCGTTCCTCGCGCCTTGCCTCCCGAGAAGTGTGACATAAATAATAATAATACCACCAATAAAATAAAATGCTTCCAATATTTCCATACAGCATCACTCAATTTAACATATGCATTTTTCATTACTTTCATTTTAAAAAATTATGAATGTAAAATAATCTCTCAATTTATATATATTTTTTAATGAAAAGAATATCACAATGCAAAACATGAACTGCCCTAAAAAGAAGTAGGGCTGTCAAAATGGCTGAAAAACTAAATTCGAATTTTGT
>NW_015591682.1:0-321 GCF_001515605.1 Sinocyclocheilus anshuiensis | reverse complement strand
CCATCTCCCTCATGTGCTAACTGCTCATAAATGTTTTACATGCAGCATATGCCAAGCACACACAATGCTGTCAGCCTGCCAAGTAGTAGTGAATGTATGGGAATGTTTTGGGTTATGCTGTATGAGAGTGTGTGTCGCTATATGACCCTAACCCTAACCCTAAAGTTTGAATACACTTGACACATGATTTTGAAGACCTTTTGATTTAAAGCTTACAATTAAAATTAAATCTGAAGGGGAAAAAGAATTGAATACTTCTATTCAGCAATGCATTCAACATTTATAATGTTACAAAAGATTTATATTTCAAATAAATGTTGT
>NW_015591681.1:0-321 GCF_001515605.1 Sinocyclocheilus anshuiensis | reverse complement strand
TTGTTAATTATATATATATATATATTCATTTTAATTTTAATTTTAATTTATTATTTATATATTTTTATTATATTTATTTTTGTTAATTTTTTTAGAATGGATGAAAGGGTAAGTTAACATTTCTGCTTCAGTATTTAATTTAATTTCATAGTTTTTTTTTTTTCTCATAGGTTTTTTTTTGGAAGATATAAAACAGAGCGAGTAAATGTGACAAACTTTTGCCTGATCGTGCATAAGGAAAATCCTTCAGTTTATAAAACGGCTTCCTTTGTCTTAAGCATGTGGTCAAGTATGTTTGACAACTTGTAACTTGAAGTTTGT
>NW_015591680.1:0-321 GCF_001515605.1 Sinocyclocheilus anshuiensis | reverse complement strand
GTTTATTAACAAACCATTTAAATCATAATAAGAGTGCATCCAGTTTGCTTTCATTATTTTACAAAAGCTGAATGTTTAGTTGTTATTGTGAGTGCGCACAAATAAACATAGAGTCTTTACAGATTCGAAAGATGAAAACAGATGAATCTGTATGACCAAAAATGAGGGAGTATTTTAAGAGCAAGTGAGAGCACCGGCGCCTCCATCTGTCCTGCAGTGAGTGCGCTACTGTTCTTTTTCCACACTCCACACAGACACTTCCCTAGCGCACATTTTTCTAGGTTAACATTAGATTGAGCGGCCATGTTAAGTTGCTACTAC
>NW_015591679.1:0-321 GCF_001515605.1 Sinocyclocheilus anshuiensis | reverse complement strand
CAGGTTTGTTTATGCATTAAACTCGTGGCCACGAGAAAAACATTCCCTCATCCCTCAAAATAGCATCTCGTGGTCATGACATAATATCACGTTCCCACAAGTTAATATCACGTTCCCACAAGTTAATATGTTGTGGCCACAACAAAACGTCCCCTTCCGGTCACCGTACAGAACAACACAGAGAAGCAGAAAAAGTAAGAAAATGTCTGGAGGAGGGAGAGTTAGACGAGGGAGAGGAATAGTTAGACCAAGGAGAGGACAAGGTCGACTAGGGACAGGAGTAGTTGGACCAGGACTGTCTGGTTTGGTTCAGCTACCAAA
>NW_015591678.1:0-321 GCF_001515605.1 Sinocyclocheilus anshuiensis | reverse complement strand
CTACAAACTAAACCACCAGGGTCCTAGAAATGCGGTCCTGAAACTACAGCCTCCACTATATTATCCAATTCAGTAGGTGGCGCTGTTACAAAAGCATAGGGTCCTAGAACTGCGGTTCTGAAACTGCAGCCTCTGGTTGTGCAGGAACACCCTTCTCAGTCAGTTAGCAAATTCTTGACACAAACTAATCCCTAAAAATATTTCAGACTTGAAATATATTAAATATTGTACATTATGAAATTAGACGCCATGGACTCCAACCTTAATTATGAAACGTGTACATACACTGTAAAAAATGACCGTGAATTTAACGGTAAAAGA
>NW_015591677.1:0-321 GCF_001515605.1 Sinocyclocheilus anshuiensis | reverse complement strand
ATATATATATATATATATTATGTCAAATAATGGAGTAATATGGCAGTGTAATTTATGAATAAGGACAGATAACTAGGCACCATATGAGACGTCTTTCAGACCACTTTATTCAAGTAACTAAAGTAACACATTACTTATAAATTTACTTTTTCAAATAAGTAACACAGGTTACTTTGTTTTTACTATTTATTGACTGACAGTTCTTCTGTCCCCGTGTTGAGATAAATTGAAAGAAGTGTTGAGGAAGAGGCACTTCCTTCAGCCTGAGGCTTACTCATTTCACTTGGTGTGAAAGGGCCTTCACAGATGCCAAAAATATAA
>NW_015591676.1:0-321 GCF_001515605.1 Sinocyclocheilus anshuiensis | reverse complement strand
ATTGCAGGGATATAACTAAAGACAGGACAAACTAACAAAAACATATAAGTCAAATAAGTCAAATATAACCACCATTTACTTTGGTCAGAGCAAGATGTCATACAGTATACATGATTGTGTTAATGGCATTGTTTAAAGTTGTTTATTGATAAAACCTGGCCAGAAGAAGACACTTATTGCCTCTTGGTTCTCTTCCTCTTTATCAGCCTATCTTCAGACTGTCCAGGCCACTATGATACTGGCCACTATCTTGTGCTGTGTGGGTTTCTTTGTCTTCATCCTTCAGCTCTTCCGTCTGAAGCAGGGCGAGAGATTTGTCTT
>NW_015591675.1:0-321 GCF_001515605.1 Sinocyclocheilus anshuiensis | reverse complement strand
GTCGCTAAATCTAGCTACAAAGTAGCTAAATTGGCAACACTGTCTGTAAAGTAGCTAACAGCTACACAGCAATGCATGCATACAATACTTGGCCCCGAATGATGGTGAGTGTGTGTGATAAACAGTCCCTGTGACTGGCTACAGGTGTGTTTGCAAATCAGTGTAGTGTGAAATGGATCATGGGAAATGTAGTCCGGTGTGAAATGGTGATAGAGTCTGTGTGGTGAAGGGGACCTCTGGTGGTGAGCGGGAGGAGTAACAGGGACCGGATTCGTGACAAATATGCTGTTCAGCTCAAGTGTTGATGATGTGACAAAGATT
>NW_015591674.1:0-321 GCF_001515605.1 Sinocyclocheilus anshuiensis | reverse complement strand
GTATTAAAGAGAAAATAATCACTTCATCCGATGTTTAAGTGAATATAATAGCCTTGACAGCCAAGTTCCATAACTATTGACTTTGTTCTCGCTCACCGGACTTGTGTGTGTGTGTAGGTGATGCAGGGTTACCAGGTTTTCACAACAAAACCCGGCCAATTGCTACTCAAACTAGCTCAATCGTGTTTCGAGGGGGGTTCCCTGGTAAAAATTGCGTTCCAGGCAGTAAAATACACGTTTTTCAACGGGGTTCCTCCGGCAAAATTCACATTCCAAGGGCTAAATATCACGTTATTGGGGTCGCTTCAACCCGCGGACATG
>NW_015591673.1:0-321 GCF_001515605.1 Sinocyclocheilus anshuiensis | reverse complement strand
CTGAATCAGGAGAGAAATATGCACAGATCAAGCACCGTATACAAGAAAAGAAAAACAGTCCAAAGTAGTTCTAAACAAATACGCCAGAGATGGACTTTTTCATTGAAGGAAGCGTTATTATGGATTATGGACTGGTATTTTGGTCAGAAGTGATGGTTTAAAGTTAAAACGCCTTAATGATGGGTTTGTTTTGTACAAATATGCCATTTTTCACTTCACAAGATGTTAATTGATGAACTGGAGTCATGATGTAATACTACATTTCTCCAAATCTGTTTCAAACTCATCTACATCTTGGATGGTCTGAGGGTGAGTACATTT
>NW_015591672.1:0-321 GCF_001515605.1 Sinocyclocheilus anshuiensis | reverse complement strand
GAAGGAATGGAAAATTGATTTTTTTTTTGGATCCAGTGCAGATTCGGAGAGAAAATTGCATATTGATTTCCTTCAACACTGTTGAAGTGGGAAAGGCTTCCATGTCCTCATCAGCTCCTGAATTCTGGGGTCTGAATGTCTTTCTGTAGACTGATGTTCCTTGAGTTTTGATTGAACAGACTGATGGGCAATGACTTGAAGAGGTCACACGCCAGCAGCGCTCTATGATTATATGATCTGCTATGATTTGAGATTCATGAGTTCCAGACATTGCAGATGTGTGCTGTCTTCTGTCTTCTGCTGATGAGACATTACTCCATT
>NW_015591671.1:0-321 GCF_001515605.1 Sinocyclocheilus anshuiensis | reverse complement strand
TATATATATATATGTATGTATGTATAGTTATGTAATATAAGTAATATATATTTTATATAAAACATATTAATTGTATTATTTTAATTTATTAGTAATAAAACAAATTATTCAATTATCCAATTCTCTTTTTTTTCTTCTTGTGTAGGTTAGTGAAAGGCATGAATTTTTCGGTGGTGGTGTTTGACACGGCCCCTACGGGACACACTCTGCGTCTGCTCAACTTCCCCACCATCGTGGAGAGAGGACTGGGCCGCCTCATGCAGATCAAGAACCAGATCAGCCCCTTCATCTCACAGGTATCAGCACTGCATTCTGGGAATT
>NW_015591670.1:0-321 GCF_001515605.1 Sinocyclocheilus anshuiensis | reverse complement strand
ACGTGACGTCTCCATTCCCTCCTTCAGGGAACGAGGGTTACATACCTGACCGAGACGTTTTTGGGTGGGGATTTTAATTGCACATAAAATGAAATGTTGGAAAGGAATCATGTCAAGCCCCATGCGGCTTCAAGTTTAGTGCTTCGTGAACTGATAGAGACACATAGTTTATGTGATATTTGGAGAGAATTTAACGGTAATGTGAAACAGTATATGTGGTTACATACAAGAGAGAATTTTCTTTCTATGGCAAGACTTGATAGATTTTATTGGGTTACACTTTACTCGAAGGGGTGTGCATAAGACTGACATGACACCTTC
>NW_015591669.1:0-321 GCF_001515605.1 Sinocyclocheilus anshuiensis | reverse complement strand
TTTATTTAACATGTTAACCCGTACCTAGGCATGGGAATCCAAAATTGATTCCAATTCTGAAATAGGACGCTTAAGGTCAGGAATCGTCTACTTGTTATAAAATCAACATTTTGATTCCTCTTATCGATTCCTTTGTTTACATTTTAATATGACTTTGAACCATTCAAGCAGAAGACGACTGTGCTGTTTTCTGTACTGCACACATAGGGTAGCCATCATTTCAGAAGTGAGGGGGACAGAAATGTAAAAAAAGAATAAAAAAAAGCTCCCGCCCCCTGACTTTTGTCTAATTGACAGGCTTTATTTTTTTCTTATGTCTTT
>NW_015591668.1:0-321 GCF_001515605.1 Sinocyclocheilus anshuiensis | reverse complement strand
GTGCATATGTGTTCTTTAAGGCTTCAGGCATAAAGGTTTTTAACTCTAACCACCGAGTGTTACTCCACATCCACTGAGTATCATAACTGGTTTGGTTTCTGTCATCAGAAACCTCTTCCTCTGTTGTGTGGTTGTTTTTCCCTCAAGATATTGTCAGAAGCTTGATATTTTAACGCTTGATAGATTCAGCTGTGGTTGCATATGTCCTGATTTCTCATCAAAATAAATGTATTATGCATGTAACAAACCACCTCGTATATAACATGCAGAGTTTTACTTTGTCCTACTGAATGGATCTGCACAGTATATTTTGGAGCAATT
>NW_015591667.1:0-321 GCF_001515605.1 Sinocyclocheilus anshuiensis | reverse complement strand
AATAAAATACTAAGGAGATATTTGAATTATTTATTAATGAACTAGCAGTCAGTGTCACAAGATGAAGTTGACGATCCTGACTCGCCATCTCGTCAGGATGCGCGCCTTTAGAGAGAAATACATCTTTACGGATATGCTTACATAATGAAAGAGTTTTTGTTTTCTATTTGAATTATTTCGTTTCAAAGGATTTAAAGCATTCTATTAGATATATTTATCATGTCTATGAGGAGGCAAGTATTCGCTGAGTTGCTCAAGGCCAAGACGACAGAAATGGCATCCTGTTTGTTTTCCTTAATTATTTTACAAAAGCACAGGTTT
>NW_015591666.1:0-320 GCF_001515605.1 Sinocyclocheilus anshuiensis | reverse complement strand
CAGCTGGGTTAGTCCATATTTGACCCAAAGCTGGGTTGAAACAACTCAACATTTTTTAGAGTGTAAAAAGTAAATCTATGATTTATAATTGGAATATTCAAATTATGGCAAGGAAAATAGGATGGAAATTAAAGTAACCATAATTGAGTATTTGAGATCACATTAATTCTGATCATTTTAATCAGCTTTTGAAATGTTGATATTATCAAACGAAATAATACCAAACAACATCAAATATATTGCTATTGCTTCTTTCATATAGGCCTATATATACAGTATATATATACTATATATATATATATATATATATATATATATAT
>NW_015591665.1:0-315 GCF_001515605.1 Sinocyclocheilus anshuiensis | reverse complement strand
GTGTGTGTGTGTGTGTGACAGAGATCACGTGTGTGTGTGACGGAGATCATGTGTGTGACGGAGATCACGTGTATGTGTGTGTGTGATGGAGATCATGTGTGTGACGGAGATCACATGTGTGTGTGTGTGTGTGTGTGAGAGATGGAAATCATGTGTGTGACGGAGATCATGTGTGTGACAGAGATCACGTGTGTGTGTGTGTGTGATGGAGATCATGTGTGTGACGGAGATCACATGTGTGTGTGTGTGTGTGTGTGTGTGTGTGTGATGGAAATCATGTGTGTGACGGAGATCATGTGTGTGTGAGAGAGATCA
>NW_015591664.1:0-321 GCF_001515605.1 Sinocyclocheilus anshuiensis | reverse complement strand
CAGAGCAACACCCCAAGCTAAGACAATATCTAATTGGTCAAGACATGATTTGGGATGTGTCCAAAAGCCGAGTTTAAAAACTCAGGGCAACATCAAATTTTGCTCTTAGTCATGCTTTTTAGCTTTTGCTTTTAGTCATTGCTTTTAGCCATGCTTTTTGCCATCACTTTTTGCGTTCTTTGAGAGCCGTTCCAGTGTGCTTTGGCCTGCACGCCCGCTGCTACTTAGCCACGATGAGAAAAAAAAAAACATCTAGTCTCGTTACTGCTATTCCTTTACTTTAGTTTCTTTTCTTTCCATTGAGAGTTTCGTGTTCTGAGT
>NW_015591663.1:0-320 GCF_001515605.1 Sinocyclocheilus anshuiensis | reverse complement strand
GTGGATATACCAGCTGACATCAACCAGGAATGTTTGAGCTCAGCTCCCAAACTCATGCATATGACGTTCTAACAATTCAACCGGGACCTCAAACCAGTTTTTCATTCATTTGATCCATCTATATCCTTTAACATATTCCCTACATGTCGCTGTGGATGGTTACAGCTGCACGGCAAATTCACACGAACACTGAAACATTTCCATGAACGCTTTCTAGAGTAGTTCTTAGTATTTTTGCTTCAGTACTTTCAAATGGTTCTGTTACTGCTTATATCTGCTATATATATATATATACAGTGGGTACGGAAAGTATTCAGACC
>NW_015591662.1:0-321 GCF_001515605.1 Sinocyclocheilus anshuiensis | reverse complement strand
TTATGGACTAATTTTCATTTTTGGGTGAACTAACCCTTTAAGCGTAGTGCATATATATAATTTTTATTTCAGTTTTTTTGCTTGTTAATTTAGTGCATCATGTGTTTATTATGTATTTACAATGCAACTATTTCTCCTGTGTTGTGCAGATCACATGCACGGTCCTTGAAGATGATTGTGGACAATATATTTAGTTTTTTTCATTTATTTTAGAATTTCGGTCATATGTTTTGGTACAAAAACAATGGAGATCTCATTTAGAGTTACATGAAACTTAAAATGCAACTGATAAAATGTTGTTTTTCTTGCATTTGAAGTTTT
>NW_015591661.1:0-320 GCF_001515605.1 Sinocyclocheilus anshuiensis | reverse complement strand
TAAATTGTTAAAAAAAATAAATACTTATCCTATCTTATCTACATTACAAAAAAATCTAAACCGTGGTAGTTACAAAGACTATACAAACAAAACCTCTTGAAAAGAGATTTTCTGCAACTGGTACTGCCCATTTTGATGCATTTTGTGCATGTGTACTCTAAACCATAGATCATTTTCCTGTTTAAAAAAAAATATCAGGAAAATGCCACTAATCACACATTACCCAACAACTATGCAAACAATTCACATCTCCAAATGTTACAGTGGACAAAGTGACACACACACACACACACACACACACACACAGTTGCCACAATACT
>NW_015591660.1:0-320 GCF_001515605.1 Sinocyclocheilus anshuiensis | reverse complement strand
GAATGCCGAATATGCAGATTCAATAAAGCTGAATAACCCTGGTGATGTGTTTGATTTCTTGCCATTTCCCAACAAGATATAAATGTGGATATGTGCTCTACTCTTTCCTGGCCGCATCATAAGATGTACAGTAAAGTGAGTAAGGCCAGATTTTTGGCAGTAATAAAAAAGTACCTTAAAATACCATACAATGCTATTATCATCATACAATAGTTGTCAAAAGTTTACTTTGATACATTGCACTTTGATATATTGCATGGTACAAATGATCCATGTGGTGTGTATATATATATATATATATATATATATATTAGAATGAT
>NW_015591659.1:0-320 GCF_001515605.1 Sinocyclocheilus anshuiensis | reverse complement strand
GTTCCCACCTCTATTGAAGTTGTCATTAAGGCTCAACACTCCCCTACCTGCATCTGCTGCTTGCGAGCGACTGTTTAGCACTGCTGGCCTCATTTTCAGTCCAAAAAGAGCTAGAATAAGTTCCAAGAACTTTGAGAACCAGCTTTTGTTGAAGTTGAATAAAAATATTGCCCCCCTCTGAGACTGAGAGGTACATCAAATCAAAGTCAGCTCTGAATATTTGGTTTTACTTTTATTTGATTTGTCCATTGTACTGAAAATACCTGTTTTTTTTTTCTTTTCTTTTTTTTTTTACTTAAGCCTTTTTTTTTTTTTTTTTT
>NW_015591658.1:0-320 GCF_001515605.1 Sinocyclocheilus anshuiensis | reverse complement strand
GCACTGATCACATGTGTACGGTTTCTCTCCAGTGTGGATCCTCTTATGTGTTTTCAGATTTGTTGACTTATTGAATCTCTTGTCACAGTGTGAACACTTGTATGGTTTCCCTCCAGTGTGAATCCTCTCATGTTTTTTCAGGAGTCCTGACTGAATGAATCTCTTGTCACAGTGTGAACACCTGTAAGGTTTTTCTCCAGGGTGGATGTTCATGTGCTCCATAAGGTGTCCTTTTTGTGCAAAACTCTTCCCACATTGAACACATGTATACGGTCTCTCTCCAGTATGAACTCTCATGTGAACATCAAGACTATATTTGC
>NW_015591657.1:0-320 GCF_001515605.1 Sinocyclocheilus anshuiensis | reverse complement strand
ACCACTGCGGGCACTGCAACCTCATCAGGCACCACCGGGGGCGCTGCGGCCTCGTCGGCCACCACCGGGGCGCTGCGGCCTCGTCGGCCACCACCAGGGCGCTGCGGCCTCGTCGGCCACCACCGGGGGAGCTGCAGCCTCTTCGGCCACCTCTAGGGGCGGTGAGGCGGACCCATTCTTCCTCCTCCACCTCCTCCGTTTCCGAGAGCAGGGCACTGAAGCATCGTCGGCCGCCTCTGGGGGAGCTGCAGCTTCATCAGCCGCCTCTGGGGGAACAGCAGCTTCGTCAGCTGGGGGACGTGCCAAAAACTCCACAAATC
>NW_015591656.1:0-320 GCF_001515605.1 Sinocyclocheilus anshuiensis | reverse complement strand
TCTTATATTTTAGATGGTAATTGCTTTATAATTGTGTGTATATATATATATATATATATATATATTTTCACACACAGACTTTTCTTTATTTTGACTAGACATTGCGGTACAAAAAGAACTGTAACTTGTGGTTTTTGAATGTTGTGACACATATGTGTAAACCACAGGTTCCCAAACTTTTTTGTCAGCTGAACACTTTAGATGTACAATATTGACTTGAAGTACCCCTTGAGGATTTAAGTTAATATACATATATATATTTTTTATATTTTTCTTTAAGTTTTAACACTTACAGTTACATTCATCACCCCACCCCTCTA
>NW_015591655.1:0-320 GCF_001515605.1 Sinocyclocheilus anshuiensis | reverse complement strand
GTGATCTGATTAGACCAGGAAAGCACGACTAGTTCTCAAGGGCTTGACTGTGTTCTCAGGGGGGTGATTATTTTTGTCTACATTTCAATTTGACCTTAGTGGTTATGCATGACTGGTGAACCATTCATCCAGTCAAAGACAGTGAGGCAGATTGACTAAAGTGACACTTTAGTGTGTGGTAACTTAAAAAACTGAATTTTTGTGTTCGCTAACCATCCACAATTCTACTTAACCAGTGAATTCTTCGGTCAATAAGGTAATAAATCAAAGTAGGCAGTGTGTGCAAACAGAATGGTGATATTCATTCATGGTTAATTTTC
>NW_015591654.1:0-320 GCF_001515605.1 Sinocyclocheilus anshuiensis | reverse complement strand
TCACTTCATCATAAATAAACCGCACAAGAAACTATGACTGTACATCGTCAGTTAAGTCATGAAATTACCAAAATTGTGATTAAAGCTGCAAAACTGTGCATGTATACATGCATCACATTTAAGAAAATCTCTCAAATGCATGTACTGAAATATTCTGCGATTTGAGTTAATTTTTTATTTGTAATTTAATGCACAAGTAGGCTAAATGTGAGCACAGGGCAATTGTACTAGAAAACATGCTCTATTTTTTCTTTAATTTGTACATTACGAAAATGAAACTATATTTAAATGCATAAAATAACTCATTTTACATTCTGGCA
>NW_015591653.1:0-320 GCF_001515605.1 Sinocyclocheilus anshuiensis | reverse complement strand
GCGCTTTAGACCATGCGCTTAGATCGTTAAAATAGGGCCCTAGGTCTTTAAAATCATAATACAGACCCTGAGCTATAGAAGAAATTATTTTGAATAGTTAAACAGTTGTATTGCTGCTTGTTCTATGACCAGTAACTTACCTGTCTTATTTTTAGTCTCCACCATCATACAGGGCCCGATGGCTGCAGCTACAGAAGTAGCAGAACATTATACTGAATGGACGGGTGTGAAATCTTAATTCACTGAGTAATCTCCAATATCAAATTAAATATTACTGTGATTAACCTGTCTCAATGTTTTAACACTAGTAGGTGGTGTCA
>NW_015591652.1:0-320 GCF_001515605.1 Sinocyclocheilus anshuiensis | reverse complement strand
TGTTGATCAGAGTGATGCACCTGATGACACAGTTGTGGAATATGAGACTGAAATAGATGGAGTACCTGTACATAAGAGAAGTTCTGACAACTTACCCAGTCCAGTTCTGTCAGTATGTTCATTGGTGTCTGATGATTCTTCTGTATCAGCAGTTCTGAGTGATGAGTGTGCTTCCAAAGTTGATGAGCATGATAATCCAGCTGTTACAGAAACTCCTACGACAGTGTCAAGTGAGCAAGATCAGAAGAGTGTAAGAGAAGGTCAAGATTTGGGAAACTCATTAAGCCAGTTAACAGGCTTATACAGTCAATGTCTACACA
>NW_015591651.1:0-320 GCF_001515605.1 Sinocyclocheilus anshuiensis | reverse complement strand
CCTAAATATGCCTTACATTATGTGTGTGGGTCAAATAACAACAGAATAGAGAATGGCAAGTCTCCTAAATGGCTCCTAAAGCGAGAGCTGTTATTGCACATCTTGTTTAATGACCCATTTTTATTTCCCAAAGTGTAAAATATCCCTATGGCTGCACTATGTATTAAAAATATGCACTCTGTGATGAGAAAACACATACCAGTATTGAGACATTTCATGTCATGAAACTGCACCTTGACATCAATTTGTTATGCTAGTAGGTATATTCATTACTTTAAAACACATTTAGCTTAATGTTTAATTTAATACATCTAAAAAAA
>NW_015591650.1:0-320 GCF_001515605.1 Sinocyclocheilus anshuiensis | reverse complement strand
GAGCTAGGTCATGGCTTATTGTTTTTTAAAGCATTTGCAATTCCTACTTCTGCGATTGACAGTGTCCTGTAATCATATACCCGTCCTCTCTCCAGGAATCTGCTCTATGACCACCTGCTCTCTCTATGCACACCGGATAACATCAGAGTTCTTTGACCCCTTATTTGTGAAACAGAAGTAAGTTTTGTAACATTCCGGCAATTGCTAATATGCATCCCAATCCAGATTATTACGGACACTTCTTCTACGTGTCTGATTTTAGATTTGAACTTGGGGTGGCACTCTTCATTGGCTGGGCAGGATCTGTTCTCAGCATTCTT
>NW_015591649.1:0-320 GCF_001515605.1 Sinocyclocheilus anshuiensis | reverse complement strand
GTAGGGAATTAAACTGGTAATATTAAATTATTTATCAGTCATGACATTGAAATGATGAGAAGTAAGTGATAAGGATACTGAATTTGGATCCTTACAAAAAAGTACCATGGTAAAGTGATGGTATAATAATAATATAATTGTTTGTTAGTGTGAGTGCTAGAGTACTAATTTGAGTGTTTAAATAAAATAAAAGAATAAAAATAGGTGAAAAAAATAAATTATAATAATTAAATAAAAGTTTTGAGATATACTTATAATGGATAAGGATTTTATTAAAATGCTGCAAAACAGTCCCATGACAAGTGAGAAAAAAAATTAAA
>NW_015591648.1:0-320 GCF_001515605.1 Sinocyclocheilus anshuiensis | reverse complement strand
TTTTCTAACCTTCCCAGAGTAAGAGAGACGAGCAGCCGGGTGACCCAGGGAGGGGGAGGAAGGGCAGGCCTGCTTTTCCACCCTTTCCCCTGCTAGAGTTCGGAAAAATGTCTCTCCTGTCCACATGCGTCCCCCCTCCTCCCCCAAGGTGTGCAGCTACAAAACCCCGGCCTGTTCTCAGAGGAACAACAACCTCATCCAAACCACATGTCTTTACACTTTTACTGCCTCGAAAAAGAGAATGGCATTAAAAACAGACAATCAAGGATGGAAACAGACTCCTTACAGGGAAATCAGACTCAGCTAATTTCTTATCAGAA
>NW_015591647.1:0-320 GCF_001515605.1 Sinocyclocheilus anshuiensis | reverse complement strand
AGGAAAAATTTAAATCGCATCATATGACCCCTTTAAAAACATTCAGTTGACATCATTGTTGATTACTTCTGGCTTTACAACATCTTCATGCCTTCATAAATTGAATAAAAGCAAAAACACAGACACATTTTTATTCAACATTTTATTTCCATTTTTTATTTTTATCAATGTTTTATTCATCAGTTAAAAAAATCTTGCTGATTTTTTAGTTTTTTAGAGTATAAAAACAAATTGGTATTTTCGTAAATTAATTTTTTCCTCACGTGTCTCGCCTATGGTAACAACGATTCAAAACGGAAACATTTCAAGTGACACAGGAA
>NW_015591646.1:0-320 GCF_001515605.1 Sinocyclocheilus anshuiensis | reverse complement strand
TGAGAAAGACAGGCCGCAGAAGGAAATGCCACAAAGATAGGCAACAGAGGGGAAGGCCGGAAAGACAGGCCGTAGAAAGAAAGGCCACGAAAGACAGGCCACAGAAAGAAAGGCTAAGTTAAGCTGCAGATAATAAACCATAGAGGTAGTTAGGAGTAATATGAATAGGTATTTCACCACCACCAGTAATTGCATATAGATTACCTTGAGGACGGCTTGAAATTATTTGCTGAGCCTTTGAGATGGTTTGTTCTTCAGGTCTAATGTAAGATTCGAAAGCGGAGGATGACCATCTGCCCAGTAACTTGATTGCTGATGTT
>NW_015591645.1:0-320 GCF_001515605.1 Sinocyclocheilus anshuiensis | reverse complement strand
CTCAGGTTTGCTTTTGGAATAAAGCTTGCCAATACTGTATTCTTCTATTGAACTGGCCTCGAACGCAAGGTGAATGGATGTGTCTCTGGCCCTGTTGTGACGGGGTGTCTGAGTTTTGAGTTACCTTGACGATTGGCTGGTATTAGCTCAATCACACAAACTGTTTGGAGCAGCGTTTCTGGTACTCAAACGGTTCTTACCCAATTGAGTGGTTGTCACATTAGGTCTAGGACTGACAACACGGCTGTGGTCTCATACATGGATTGTCAGAGAGAATTACGCTCTCGCCCCCTGTGCAGGTTGGTGAGACGTGTTCTTCT
>NW_015591644.1:0-320 GCF_001515605.1 Sinocyclocheilus anshuiensis | reverse complement strand
TTTTTTGAAAGAGGTGCTCGATTTCTGTCTAGACTTGGATGATCGCTCTTCATGGCTGTAATGGATATTTGTGTTGGGAAAGGGCTCATTTTAGCCCTTTTCTTCTTTGCTGTTGATGGACGGAGATCAGGGCTGATCGCTGTTGATCATGTACCGACATTAGAGCCGTTGGAGGTTGTTGAACCGAGATCAGGGCCGTAAGTACTAGACTATTAAACGGGCTTTGAAGTGAACAGAAGCACCCTAATGTCTGATAATATATGCTGTTTGAATTGCTTAACTTTAAAGATGGCAAGAAGCACCAGAGCTTTAATTGTATA
>NW_015591643.1:0-320 GCF_001515605.1 Sinocyclocheilus anshuiensis | reverse complement strand
GTGTGCCAAAACATAATGAGCTGTCTATTTTGACAGCATGGCTATAATGGACGTGTGTTGCGTTTTTGCTCATGTTGTACAGATCAAAATGAGGATTATTTGTGCATATTATGAAACCGCTGGTGTGGTCTCCACTTGTGGCCATGTGGTAGCGAATTCAGTGTTGGTTTATATCAACCCTTACTGAAGTTCAGCATAGTAACCATAGTTATCACCGAAATACCTTATTGTTACTAGTACTGTAAAACTGTGGTAAATTGGCTTTTAGCTGCTATTTTAATCAAAAACAAAGTTTCTTACACTGTATGATTTCATAATTT
>NW_015591642.1:0-320 GCF_001515605.1 Sinocyclocheilus anshuiensis | reverse complement strand
CAGCCAGTTTAGTTTTACTTTTCTTTTTGTTTTCATTTTGAAAAGTCTTTTATCTTTGCTGTTTACCTCGTTACGCTATGGAGGCTTTCTTTCTTTCTTATTATTTTTTTTTTATTTATTTGATTCCTCAGTGTTTCCTAAACATTCTGTAATTTATTAATACAGCACGTGGTGTATGTCATGCCTGATCTTATTAGTTTTTGTTAATAAAGGTTATGTAAGCTAGTTTGTCATTGTAACCTACAGTTTTATTGTTGTTGCGCTTTTTAATTAAGAGTAACAATGAATCCATCTTTTGTTTTAGTCTTAAAAAGTGAAAG
>NW_015591641.1:0-320 GCF_001515605.1 Sinocyclocheilus anshuiensis | reverse complement strand
TCCTGTTTTTTCCTTATAAATAAATTATCATTTGTTTCTCGGCATTGTCACACAAAAGACTCAGACTCCTCTTGCACATTTTAATTATTCTGTAAGAAATGCAACATGAACGAAAGGGGTCTGTCTTGCTTTTGCACTTACTGAGTGAAGCAAAGGAACATGTGTTGAAAGGGCAATAAGGACTGCACTGTAATAGAAAAGGACAGTCAAAGAGCCAGAGTTAGAAACTTGCTCACAAATCATTAAGGTTGAGCATAACCTGCAACCTAGGAAGAATTAATGATATTGGATTGGTTGACAGTACTTGCAGATGCTGTTTA
>NW_015591640.1:0-320 GCF_001515605.1 Sinocyclocheilus anshuiensis | reverse complement strand
TGGGCAAGTGACGTAACCGGTGTTGCGGCTTAACACCGGTATCAGCGTCAACACCGTCTATCGCGGCAAGCCTACAACCAACTAATGATCTTCTGTTTTCTGTGGGGATTTTCTACTTTAAGGTTAGTCGTTATTAATAGTACCAGCCTCTCTTCTGCCTTCCAGCTTGAGATTGCCTTTTTGAAATCTGACCACACAAACAAAATTATCTTTGGGGCTCTTTGTGTTGCAGTTAGGGGTGGGCGATATGGCAAAAAATATCATTTCACGATTTTATCACGATTCTTTGTCATGTGGGTTTTACTATTTTGTCTGAGCAG
>NW_015591639.1:0-320 GCF_001515605.1 Sinocyclocheilus anshuiensis | reverse complement strand
CTGCTCCTTCTCAGCACAGCGCGTGGGAAGACCACACGCCTCTTCTGCTGCTGTTCGGCGCAAACATGAGCCGGCGGTGAGGCCAAGACAGCCATGGCCGAAGTGCCGTCAGGGCTCGAAGAGCGAGAGGCCCCGACCTGAAAGAGGCGGTAGGCCACCGGCACCGGAATCAAAGCTGCGTTCCTGACGCTGTCTCTTGGAGGAGGAAAGTGCACTCAGCGCCGAAGACGAGCCACTGAAGAAGTCTGCTCGCTCTGCTGTGTGTGTTCACCACGCCCCCTGCCTGTTGCAGGCGGCAAGAACGATTGTCATGTTTGTGT
>NW_015591638.1:0-320 GCF_001515605.1 Sinocyclocheilus anshuiensis | reverse complement strand
ACACCACTTTCCTGAATTAAAATGCATGAGACCAGTAACCCAGCTGAAGGTGACAAATTCCAAAAAGTGGGAAATTCAGGTGAAAACTGGAAGTGCGCTTCTTTTAACATACCTACTGATCTGAAAGTATGCATGTACCAGCAGGTCCCCACCCTGATCCTGAAGACTGTCAAGGCATATTGGGAAGCAAATTTAAAAATGATCAATTCTATTTGGTGAATAAAGGAGAAATAAAACTACTCCTTTGCAGTTACTAATATTGCTTTCTACAAGTACACAACATAAGATGCATACAAAATATCTGCAGTGCTTCAGGGAAG
>NW_015591637.1:0-320 GCF_001515605.1 Sinocyclocheilus anshuiensis | reverse complement strand
TTTAACATACAATATCCATTTCTATCAATATGGTAATTTAATCATTGAATTTTGTCCCAGAATCCATCTGCAGATAAATTATTTTCATGTTACATTAAATCAACAAGTACTCTTGATTCTGGATTTTGTATTAGTTCCATTCAGAATTATATTTTCTGTATCCCAAGATCAGATGGCTATTGACAGGAGGCTGAAGAGCTTGTGTGATAGGCGGGTGTGAACGGACATAGAGAGAGAGAGAGAGAGAGACTGATTGATGGCAGGGAGATGTGCGGGATTGTGCAGGACTCTGAGTGAGTGTAATGGAGTTCATTCATGAG
>NW_015591636.1:0-320 GCF_001515605.1 Sinocyclocheilus anshuiensis | reverse complement strand
AACATTGTAGCCGGAGCTACTTCTCTCTGTTAATTTCTATGACAATTCACGCAGGTACTGTGCTACTCCAAAGCGGTACCTACCAGACCGGTCTAAAATAGTCAGAATATAAACATTTATTATAAGTGTACCATAATGATCCAGGGTAAGACAAAAACAAGGTTTGGAAAATGGATTCATGTTGTACATTCTCATTATATAATTTTTGTAAATTTTGAACACAAAAAAAATACGAACAGCAGCTTTAACGTCTACAACAATAGTAGTAGAATGGCACTTAAAGGGGTCCTTGATTATGATTTCACTTTTTTTAACTTTAG
>NW_015591635.1:0-320 GCF_001515605.1 Sinocyclocheilus anshuiensis | reverse complement strand
GAGTGTGCACCTAAACAAATACACACATTGACACACATTCAGCAGCCTGCATGACTGGTGCCCCACAGAGAACAGTACTGGGTTTGATCCACAAAGACAACTTTACCAAAGCCTGAATCAGCCTGGAATCCCTTAAAATGTAAAGTCAGTCAACATGCACACACGCACACGTACACACTCAGTGCCTCCTCCTCACGCAGAATGGAGACTGTCATTGGCAAGGCATCTTCCCGTGATGGGAACAGGCCCAGATTGTCCCGTCATGGCTGTCAGTTCCTCAGTCTCCAGGAATACACCTGTGACAGCTGGAACATGTGTAG
>NW_015591634.1:0-320 GCF_001515605.1 Sinocyclocheilus anshuiensis | reverse complement strand
GCTTGCCAGGTCTCGGCTACCTGGAGACAAAGGAGCAGCACCTCCGGGTGGGTGTAGATGCTCATCTGGGAGCGAGCATGCTGACGGATGGTATCTACGACGTGTGCATGTGTGGCCGTGCATGCGTGCGTGAGTGTACAGACATGTGCATGATACGGGGTGTGCTGCCTGTAAGCTGTGTGTGTGTGTATGTGTGTGTGTGTGTTTGTGCGTGATCCCAGAGCGCTGTTCAACCTGCAATTAATCTGGCCAACATTCAGCCTTCCCTGTGGGTGAGACCCCGCTCCCCTCGGCCTGCCACTGATCCCTGGGGTAGGGGG
>NW_015591633.1:0-320 GCF_001515605.1 Sinocyclocheilus anshuiensis | reverse complement strand
TTTGCTTCAAACTTCATCAGAATAATGTCAAAACATGGCCGATGAAAATCTGAAAAGGGGTCCTTGATATATTATATACTGTTGCCATGGCAACCTGTCAAACTTGAACATTTTTCAGGTGTGTTTGATGACCTTGACATGCTTAGAATTTCATGAAACTCAATACACACATCGGTATTAATGATAGTTAGACACTGGCAAAAAAATCATAAATGGTCGTGGAGGAGGTGCTCCATAGCGCCACCTTTTGTCAAAAGTGGGGGGGTTCGTTTTTCCTACAGACACCAAACTCGGTACATATATTGTTCTCATCAAGCCGG
>NW_015591632.1:0-320 GCF_001515605.1 Sinocyclocheilus anshuiensis | reverse complement strand
AGTCTCAGTGTAGTGCTGGGCACTTTTAACCACTTTCAGTGCCACAAACCGTTTCCGCCTACAGACAAATGTCATATATTGTTGAATTCATACAGACCAATCCATACATGACTATCTGGCTGACTATCCATAATCTGACATCGGCTTACATCTCAACATTTAGAGATTGTGCATCTAGTTCCAGCAGTTTAATCTCAGGGATTAGGATTCATGTACATCCCAGCATGTAAAGTACTCACTGTAGATCCCAGCACAGCCATACAGTGGAGAAATGACCCCATCCCAGTTTCCTGACCACATGATATCTGCCATTAAACAGG
>NW_015591631.1:0-320 GCF_001515605.1 Sinocyclocheilus anshuiensis | reverse complement strand
TCTGGCCAGCGTGAGGAATCAGAGTGAGAATGAACAGATTCAGAGCATCATAACAGATAAACAAGCCTGGATCGGTCTGCACAGACTCTGGGTTTGGTCAGATAACAGCACCGCCACATTCACACACTGGAAAACTAATAGACCCAATAACAGAGGCACAAATCATGATGACTGCGCATTGATTGATCACCAGGGACGATGGACAGACGAGGACTGTACACATCAGCATCCCTTTGTGTGTTATGATGGTGAGTAGATCAATCCTCTGAGCTGCTGTACGTCTACATGTCAAACTACAGAAACTCTCTCATCATTACAGG
>NW_015591630.1:0-320 GCF_001515605.1 Sinocyclocheilus anshuiensis | reverse complement strand
TGTTGCTCTGCCTGTTTTTACCTATGGTACATAAAGCTTTTATACAAGTCTACATCTGTTTACCTGTTTTAATGCCATCAGCTATTATCCACTCTGCTGTTATTTCTGAGCTTACTGTTTTGGGTAAGCTGATCTTCATTTTCTGCTAAAGAAATCTCATCATTCAACAAATATGGCTGAAGCTGTTGTGGTCTGATTCCTTGTATGCTGTCTGGTTCAGTCTGTAATTCCTTATATAAAGGTGAATAATTAGACGGCTTGAAATTGCCTGAACTGTAGTACGTACTCTGCCCCTGTTCATTTGGAAAAGAGGCCCAAGG
>NW_015591629.1:0-320 GCF_001515605.1 Sinocyclocheilus anshuiensis | reverse complement strand
AAAAAAAAAGTACTGTTGAGTACTCATGAATGATCCCTTTATGGGCCAATAGTCAATGTAGAATGAACCTAACTGGCCAGATATTGGCTGATTTATTTATTTTTATTTGGTAAACTGATAAATCTTTTTCCTCTCTTTTTCTAGACTTTGTGTCCTTGTTTGACTTGGAAAACGATCTTCCAGATGAGTTGATACCCAACGGAGACCTGGGGCTGATGGCCATGCCCTCTAATGGAGACGGAGGGGTGGGGAGCCGGATGGGGGGCACCGTCCCGGACGCTGCTGCCAAGCACAGGCAGCTGTCCCAGCTCCTGCAGGCA
>NW_015591628.1:0-320 GCF_001515605.1 Sinocyclocheilus anshuiensis | reverse complement strand
TTTTAACACCCATGGTGACAAATCTCCCAACATATTTTTGCTGTGGTTTTTATGCCTAGATGTTCTAGTGCACACTGCACAGAGATCTGTAATGACTGACTCTGCTTTCAAAATAGTGAATTTCGACAAAAGGCGAGCAGATTGATTTCCTGGATGATGAGATTCAGGTCATGACCTTGTTGAACCATTAAAGATTTTATGAAGTTATGATTCTGAATTATGCTGTTAATCAAAGGCGGAGCGTGTGTAAGGCTGGGGAAGGCTGGCCACGGAGACTTGGGGCAAAAATGCCACTAAATTGGATAAAAATGCCCCTGCAC
>NW_015591627.1:0-320 GCF_001515605.1 Sinocyclocheilus anshuiensis | reverse complement strand
TGAATGGGTGCTGTCAGAACGAGAGTCCAAACAGCTGATAAAAACGTCATAATAATCCACATCAATTAACGTCTTGAGAAGTGAAAAGCTGCATGTCCAAACAAATCCATCATTAAGGCGTTTTAACTTTAAATCGTCACTTTTGGCCAAAATACATGTCCAAGTCCAGTAGACAACACAATATTATGGACATGTATTTTAGCTGGAAGCAAAGGTTTTAAGTTAAAAACATTGTTTATTAGAAACATTCAGATTTTCAGTTTATAAGATGTTAAATGTGGATTACTTGTGATGTTTTTATCAGCTGTTTGGACTCTCAT
>NW_015591626.1:0-320 GCF_001515605.1 Sinocyclocheilus anshuiensis | reverse complement strand
GTATTGGAGCCAAGTCAACAGTGAAGAGCAGAAGAAGAAATCTCCTGTTCCTCCAGATTTCCAGCGCAAATCCTCACAGGGTGCCAATTGAGTCGTGTTGCTGGATCAGAGTTCAGATGCTCATGATTTCAAAAACATAGCCATTCCGTTAATACTCCGGAACAGCTATGTTGTTGCCATAGTGGATACAGGTGGCACATTTTCTCTGATTCAAAAGTCTCTGTGGAAGAAATTAAGTGGCCATGAAGATTATCAGCATAGTGGGGATCAGACGATCCTATTAGCAAATGGACAGAGGCAAAGTTCACTGGGTAAAGTCA
>NW_015591625.1:0-320 GCF_001515605.1 Sinocyclocheilus anshuiensis | reverse complement strand
ACTAACGAAACATGGGATGTTTTGTCAAAAATAAAGTATACTGAAGATGTTATGATAGTTTTTTGGTTCAATGTATATTCAATGTAATTATTCCTTAAATTTGAAATCAGTATGATCAACTTGCTGCCTTTTACAAAGAAAAATCTGATTCAAAATACAACAAATCTCATAAATTACACTTGAAATAGTTTAAAATGTAATTGTAATTGTTTTACCTAAAAAAAATAATAAAATAGCAAAAAATATATATTTACAATGAAGATGTAAGCAAAATTTTAATAGGTCAATATAACCCTTCTAATTAAATTATTATTACTGTG
>NW_015591624.1:0-320 GCF_001515605.1 Sinocyclocheilus anshuiensis | reverse complement strand
GCCTTTATGCTTTTGAGTCCAGGACGACTCCTCTTACATCAAAGTATTTTTACCACTGCAGTGTGTGATTTTGTCTCTCTCTCTCTCTATGTGTGTGTGTGCGTGTTTTGAGTGAATGTATTGAGAGATTAGGTGACTAGTGAGTGTGTGTGTGTGTGTGTGAGGGAGAGAAAGATAAAGAGAGCTATGGGGGTGGTTAACGACGTGAACACACTAATTACGCCTAATTATCTATTCCCTTTACATGTAACCGGCTTTGATAGTTACTCAGAACGCTCTCAAAACATACTCAAAATGTTCTCACAACCTCTCCTTGCCCT
>NW_015591623.1:0-320 GCF_001515605.1 Sinocyclocheilus anshuiensis | reverse complement strand
TCTCTTTGACATCTTCCTTGCAGTCGTTTGTGTCCTTGTGTGATTTCTTTTTCCTTTTGTGTTGTATTCATTGTTAACGCTCCTCTAATTTGTGTTCCTTTTGTTACCTGGCTAGCAGGGGAAAGTGGAGGCTGGTCCTGACATGTCCCAGTGAAGGCTGACTAGCTCAGTGGGGTCACGCCAGGTGCTGCCAGCGGATGGGATGGTAAGGTCCGTTCCACGGTCCAGCTCGGTTCCTGCCTTACGGAAGCAGATCTTCTCCCTGTCTGCCTCCAAGATTGCCATCAACGCAAAGTCACGATTAGACCTGTGTGTGTGTG
>NW_015591622.1:0-312 GCF_001515605.1 Sinocyclocheilus anshuiensis | reverse complement strand
GGGGGGAAATCAGCTGCACAAGCATCATCAGTAAGTATTATTATGGTTAGTGTCTCTCAGAAACTTTATTACTTGAAGTGCATATCCTTCTTTGTCAATGTCAAAGGTGTTGATGATTGAATTCAATTACATTTTGTTACTTTTGTACTTTAAGTGATTACTTTGTTGCCATTTGGCATCCACAGTAAATGTTTGAAGAGAAATGAGTCTGTGTGAGAATATCTTTCGCTCATGTGGAATTAGACAGTGAACAATCATATCTCACCTGAGTTCTGTGTGTGTGTGTGTGTGTGTGTGTGTGTGTGTGTGTGT
>NW_015591621.1:0-320 GCF_001515605.1 Sinocyclocheilus anshuiensis | reverse complement strand
TCAGAAGCCGGTTATCTGATAGCACAAAGGCATTTCGCTGGAGGTTGACTTCTTCTTCGCCCCTATTGAAACGCTACAGAGTCATTAGGTTAAAGTCTTTCTCTTTTTTTCCCCTCCAAACACTCCTTCTCAGACTATCCTTTTTAACAAACGGGGAATATAATCATTCTCCGAGACGTGAGAGAGGCTGGAGCATATGTATGCGTGCAGCCCCTCAGGTGCTGGAAAAGAAATAGAGCGCTCTCTAAAAAACAGACAACCCGCAATTCCCTCCGCACCCCTCCGGCGAGGTAACGATGCCAGTAACAATCAAGGCCTTG
>NW_015591620.1:0-320 GCF_001515605.1 Sinocyclocheilus anshuiensis | reverse complement strand
TTACAAAGTGACATCGCCAACTACTGGCCTGGCATGTATAATACAATGTTTTTAATAGTTTTCTTGGATCTGTATAAACGGCGATTGTTTTGACAACGTTGTCATCTGTATGCGAAACCATCCAAAAACGTTTCTGTTTTTAGTACATCATTGTCATGTAAACGTACCCTTACTTTTGTATTATTGACTTAGTTTCTTGATTTGCAAGTGTTTTAGAGACTCTAAACGGCTGTTCTGTTGTTTCAAAAGTAGACCAATGGTAAGTCTTACAAGTACCATCCATCACTGCAGTGATTTGTGATACTGTGTGTTCAGATACT
>NW_015591619.1:0-320 GCF_001515605.1 Sinocyclocheilus anshuiensis | reverse complement strand
CAGAATTGTGATTTGTTTTGCACTTCTCGGCCACCGTAGTTTCATCTTGTCCTGCCAGTGCCAGGATCATCATTCAAATCATAAAACTGTACCTCACACTTCATTCAGACGATAAAACTGGAACGTCATACTTTCCACTTGCAGGAAACACACACACTGCCATGTTGCGCACTCTTAAATCTCTAAAATGTATAACAAACACACAGTCCTACTAAACACATACACTCAAATACGCAAACTCACACAGTATTTACACAATGTTCCATACTGCCTAACTATGCTTTCATTCATGTATTCCTCTTTCCGTGTGCAGGTATGCT
>NW_015591618.1:0-320 GCF_001515605.1 Sinocyclocheilus anshuiensis | reverse complement strand
TTCCCTTCGGGGAACCATGGTTACATGCGTAACCTGGAGACGTTTAACTGATCCTCTGGTCTTTTTTATAATGTAAATTCATTTTTTACAAATGTAATTTAAACATTTAATTTAATTTCATGAAAACATGCATTTGTTTGTAATCAGTGTCATTATACAAGTTTTTGTTGCATTTACGCCATTTTGACCAGCAGGTGCCACAGGCTGTGATCTTTCTAGCACTTCAAAACGGTTTACAAAATAATTGGTTCAACTGATTAAAGGGGCAGTTGACTGTATTTTTCTAGGCTTGATTGTGTTTATGGGGTGCAGTCTAACAT
>NW_015591617.1:0-320 GCF_001515605.1 Sinocyclocheilus anshuiensis | reverse complement strand
TGTTACCACCTCCATCTCATGTACAAATTTGTTCAACTTGGCCTGTTTTTTAAAGGACCCTTGAAATAAATATGAGATCATGTTCTCCGTGAGACCACACTCTACCGTTTCCCCATCCACCTCGTTTTCTGAAAGAAAGAAAAAAGAATAATCAGTGTGAGCTCGAGGTTTTAACAGCAACAATAAAATCAATG
The DNA here is from genome assembly GCF_001515605.1 of Sinocyclocheilus anshuiensis. Lineage (NCBI taxonomy): Eukaryota > Metazoa > Chordata > Actinopteri > Cypriniformes > Cyprinidae > Sinocyclocheilus > Sinocyclocheilus anshuiensis. The sequence continues at coordinate 126 of NW_015591617.1, read as the reverse complement.
TATTTTTTAATGGACATTCATCAGTATAAAAACAAAAAAAACACACCTTAAATTTAGAAAAATACACAATAACTCTACTTCTACACTCTCAGAAAAAGGTACAAAACTGTCACTGGTGCAGTACCT
>NW_015591616.1:0-320 GCF_001515605.1 Sinocyclocheilus anshuiensis | reverse complement strand
CATAACGCCAGGTTCACACATACTCCGTTTGCAGTGTGTATTTTTTTCCTTGCTCATGTTAACGGATTAAAGCGTTCATACTGCACACGGTTGTGGTCCAGGAGAGGAGCTGTGACAGCGCATTTTTTGCGTTAAATATGAACATGGATTGACAGAAAATTTAGTAATAACACCAATAAAATGCATATATTAAATTAAAGTCTACTGTGTTTCACAGTCAACAGTCACAGGCTTTTTGTCTAGGTTTAAAGGAAAAGAACACTTTCAGATAAACGAGGCAATAATAGATGGCACTCGTGGAGGTAGGAAAACAAAGTTCT
>NW_015591615.1:0-320 GCF_001515605.1 Sinocyclocheilus anshuiensis | reverse complement strand
TGAAGACAGAGCTTTATAACCTTCTTCAGTGATACTGCAGTCTGAGAGTCTATTAAACAAAGATGTTATTCTTCCTTATAACACAGATTGTCACACAAGTACATGTTCTAGAATGAAGAAAATAAAAAGATGCACTACAGGAATTTTGGCCTGAATGGACTCTTTTCACAGTATAGCTGGGTAAAGTTCTATATTGGTGAACGTAATCTACAACAAAAGCAATTTTTGCATTTTTATTTTCCACAATTATAACCTACAGTTGCGATCAAAATTACTCAACTCCTCAGAGACTGCAGTACTTTACAAATACAAGCTTTTCT
>NW_015591614.1:0-320 GCF_001515605.1 Sinocyclocheilus anshuiensis | reverse complement strand
ATATTATATTATATTATATTATATTATATTATATTATATTTGTGAGGCTTTACATGGTTAGCCATGTGATGTTTAGTGTAGTTTTGATTAAAAATCTGTGGTTTTACCTTTACATATTTAAAACCAATCTTGGCTAGATTAACTCATTTTATGTGAAAATAATTTAATTTGGATTGCTTGAGTAGTAAAAATCAATCAAGCCCCAGAAAGATTTCTTATTCTTATTCCACAGAAAGAATTCTTATAAAAGCAGCAGTATCTGTAAATGTTGTGTATTGTGTGTGTTGCAGACGAGTGCGGTGCTGTGTTCAGGTGGATGT
>NW_015591613.1:0-320 GCF_001515605.1 Sinocyclocheilus anshuiensis | reverse complement strand
CAGAATTATATCAAAGTATATTTTAGTTTATCATAAATGCTTGTCAGTGCATTCAGCAGTACATTTTAAGTACATATAACGATGCACTTAAGTGGGTAAAAAAATAACTAAACTATAATACATTCCCATTTAATTACAATTAACATGAAATGATATGTGCTTGTAGTACTTTGTCATTTTCTGTAATATTTTGTCAATGGTCTGACTTAAATGCCCAACTACTTGTTATCTATACTAGCCCATGATTTCTCAGTGGTATCTTTGCACAGTAAGTCTTGCAGCTATGGTCTCTTTAGCAGGGTTCATGGTCAAATGTCCAT
>NW_015591612.1:0-319 GCF_001515605.1 Sinocyclocheilus anshuiensis | reverse complement strand
GTGTGTGTGTGTGTGTGTGTGTGTGAGTGTGAGAGTGAGAGAGAGAGAGAGAGAGAGAGAAAAAGAGAGAGGCCCCTCAGCTACTGCAAATCAACTAAAACATTAAACTTAACCATGTTTTTTCACATGAAACTGTTATTTTCCCCAAAGTCATTGCTAACTGATACCTACAACACTGATTAAATAAATAAATAAATTACATTTCATTCACATTACTCTTCAAAAGTTTGGGGTCAGTGAGATTTAAAAAAAAAAAAAAAAAGTTTTTCAACAGTAATATTGTGAAATATTATTACAATTTAAAACAAATGTTTTCTAT
>NW_015591611.1:0-317 GCF_001515605.1 Sinocyclocheilus anshuiensis | reverse complement strand
TATATATATATATATATATATATATATATATAAGTCTGTCAGTTTAACGCGTTAACTTAATTAGGTATGAAAAATAACGCGATTAAAATATTTTAGTTAATGCAGTTAAAGCACTGGCCCCGCCCCCAGACCTGTACGTCATCTTACATTTCACATGGTTCACTGTTGACAAATATGATGCAGGGCAACAACTCCATAAATGTAGTTATGCACTAAAATTCGAGATATTGGTGCAAAAAATGCCCCTGTATGAGTTTTTGTCTCTTATTTATATAATTAATAATTTATGCATTTAGCAGACGCTTTTATCCAAAGTG
>NW_015591610.1:0-320 GCF_001515605.1 Sinocyclocheilus anshuiensis | reverse complement strand
CTCTGCAGGAAAGTGGTCTGGAAGGGCCAAGTTTGCCCATCACTGTTCTAGAGCAAGTGTTTTGTCATTTTAACCACTGATTTATTGCAGCCTCATATTTCAGAATTGAAAATAAAAGGAATTTCACAGCGTAGGACAGCTTTTTTCGGCTTTACAGATTTGCTCGTTTACATCCACATACAGCTACATTACACACTGCATGAAAGACAATATACTTGTTTTATATGTGCATATACTTGTTTTGTCAATGTCTTGCACCTTGGTCCGTCAGAAATGACATTTCGCTCTTCTGTATACTGTGTATGTGGAAGAATGACAAT
>NW_015591609.1:0-320 GCF_001515605.1 Sinocyclocheilus anshuiensis | reverse complement strand
TAAATAAATAATAAAAAAATAAATAAATAAAATAAAATCACAAAATGAACATTCTGTCATCATTTACTAACCATCATGTCATTTCAAACCTGTATGACTTTCTTTTTCATCAGTGGAACCAGTGTTGTTATTGCGAATTAAGACTAAAACTATTAAAAACAGTTTTCAGTAACTGAAATGAATTAAATAGAAACATTAGAAGAATAACTTAAAATTAAAAACAATTACAAAAGAAAATGACAAAATTTCCCTTTGCAACTAACTAAAAAGTACTAAAATTAAACGGAATTACTATTAAATTGAAGTAGTACAATTACTAA
>NW_015591608.1:0-320 GCF_001515605.1 Sinocyclocheilus anshuiensis | reverse complement strand
AACAATTACAAATCAACTAAAAATACAAAACATATATTTGAGTATCCAACACCAAGGGCTAATAAGATTCCACAAGAAGAATGCAATTAGTTTCCTAAAATTTAAAATAAACATTCAACACTCTGTGCTCATTTACATTTTCCTGCATTAACACCACTAGAAGTGTATATATTAATTTAATCTGCTTCCAAAATACATTTTCACAGCAATCATAAAGCATACAGAAATACAGTAGTGGCCAAAAGTGATGTCCAGAGGGAACATTCACACTATTTGCTTTAAATGACCGTACAAGTTTCAGTGTTTCCCCTAGGTTTACG
>NW_015591607.1:0-320 GCF_001515605.1 Sinocyclocheilus anshuiensis | reverse complement strand
TCCATTGGGGTCTCCCCGCGCAGGTTCGAATCCTGCCGACAACGAGTCTTTTATATTTACGTTCAAAAGTTAAATTTTGGTAAGTTGTTTAATATTTCTTTTTTGTTTTACTTGTCTCTTATGCTCACTAGAGACGCATTTATTTGAACATAATTACAGTAAAAACTGTAACATTGAGAAATTGTATTGCAATTTAAAATAACTATTTTCTATATGAATATATTGTAAAATGTTATTTTTTCTTTGTGGCAAAGCTGAATTTTCAGCAGTCTTATTCCAGTTTTCAGTGTCACATGATCCTTCTGAAATCATTCTAATAT
>NW_015591606.1:0-320 GCF_001515605.1 Sinocyclocheilus anshuiensis | reverse complement strand
TTGAAGGGGGTCTGAATACTTTCCGTACCCACTGTATATGCAACTGCATAGACCTGAAAACCATCAATTATCTAATTAATCCTCGCATTGAGTCTCTCAATGAGTCTATAAACTTTATATTAAATGCACCAGTTCAACTAGAATCTGGAGGTTGTACTTGCATTGCCTTTGTTTTAAGGGATTCCCTTTTGTTGTCATCATTGCAGAAAGGAGTTTCCCAAGGTTGCTGATTGGCTGGAAGTTCAGTGGTCGTTAGTAGTGAAGTAGTGGTTTGCGATTGTAGCTCCGCTTTTCTGTTGAATCTCTATCTTACTATCACT
>NW_015591605.1:0-320 GCF_001515605.1 Sinocyclocheilus anshuiensis | reverse complement strand
ATGCTGGGTTAAATACAACCCAGTGCTGGGTAAAATAGGGACAATAGGGAAAATATTCCTTTCATAAAATGCATGCAACATTTAATGCCATGACTATGAATTTTGCTCCTATTTAAGACCTTTTCCAAGGCCTTAATTTGTGGAAGAGTGAATTAAGACTTTTTTAAAAACCCACAGAAACCCTGAAAACACACACTCGACATCGCAAACTCTCCATGCTTGAATAAACGGGACCAACATGTAACTTAAACAAGCTTATTTTTAATGGATCTGCAAAATCGTTTGAATTTCCAAAGAGAACGCTCCCCTCCCTGACACGT
>NW_015591604.1:0-320 GCF_001515605.1 Sinocyclocheilus anshuiensis | reverse complement strand
TCAAGTCTGTAATTAAAAGATAAGCTATTTATGCAAATGTTTGTCATTTATTCTGTCATTTGCAGCAGTTCGAGCAAAGCTCATGTGTGCATTTTTGGGAAAGGTGATCTTAGGTAACTTTAGTTCACTTGAGTTCGGCTAAACGAATAGTTCACTCTCGTGTATTTCCAAACTGTTTCAGTGGAACGCTAAAGATTAAGATTAAGACAGTAAATTTGTGTGACGAGCAGACGGGCATTTGTTAATCTAAAACTTAAACTAGTAACCAAATGTGACGCTCCAGTTAATAATGAGAGAGAAATATATATATATATATATAT
>NW_015591603.1:0-319 GCF_001515605.1 Sinocyclocheilus anshuiensis | reverse complement strand
CTGGAACCGCTCCGATTGATTCAAACTCGTGACTTCGATCATTCAAGTTCAAGCGATTCACTAGAAAAAAATAAAAATAAAAACAGATCAAAAGAGCCATTCGTTTTCGAATTTCGACATTGCTTGTGATGATTTTAAAAAGTAGGTATATTGATTTGTGAAACGGAGCTTTTCGAAACTTTTCGAAACAGTGAATTTAGAAGCGCTCCAATCGGATCGCGTATCGCGAATCAGTTGATTCAGATCGGAACTTCGGAGTGTGTCTTTTTTTTCTGATTTATTTTTTTAAAGGGGTCATATGATGCGATTTCAATTTTTC
>NW_015591602.1:0-320 GCF_001515605.1 Sinocyclocheilus anshuiensis | reverse complement strand
GGAAACCAGATTGAAAATTGTCCAGGTATCCATTTGAGTTTAAGATGTTGTTCAGTTGTTCATTTATAAAGAATACTAAAGAAAACTCAAACTCAAAACAAGCAAAAACACTTAAAGAGACAGAACTTCACAGTCTGATGTTACATTGATTGATGAGAATATCGTCATGTGCAGGCACGTGCAGAGGGGGGTGCGGTGTGCTTGAGCACCTGCCCCTTTTCCCCTTGATTTTTTGTTTTTGTTTTTGTAATTAAACGCCCTTTTGTAAAGGCCTGCCCAATCTAACTATTAGTAAAATTTATGAATAATAATTTAGCCAT
>NW_015591601.1:0-320 GCF_001515605.1 Sinocyclocheilus anshuiensis | reverse complement strand
CTGCGCTGATAGGTCCTCTGGGACAGGGATGGCCAACAGCGCATCGGTGTATGGCGTGGGGTTGACAAAGACTTTCTCAAAAATTAGGTCCATCATGTCAGCAACATAACCTGTATCATAAAACACAAGCACAAACATTTTTTTTTCTTTTTAATTGGTTGGGTTTTGTTTTTACTGTGTTTTTGTATTTAATTGATTCTTCATCAAGATAAATACATTTTTTCAAAATCCAAAATATGTGTTGTTTGAATTGATTTGAACCCTTACCAAAGGTCGGCTGTGTCTTTTGAGGTTTAACTCTGCACTCTCCCTTCCTAGCC
>NW_015591599.1:0-320 GCF_001515605.1 Sinocyclocheilus anshuiensis | reverse complement strand
GAATTCCAGTGACATGACTACGTACAGCGTCAACGGACAACATAGAACGTCATCACTGGAATTAATAAACAACAGGACCAATCTCTTTTTGATATTATTTTTTATTCTCTTCTGTTACATGTTCTTACAACATTTCAGGTGAATATTAATTATAAATTATTAATTATTAATTATAAATGTTAATTAGATGTGTTCAATTCCTGTCTAGTGATGTGTGTTTATGTTGAAATATACAAAAAAACGGTTTGTCTTTTCAAATCTTCTATAGCGTGTCATATATTTATCGAGTTGGCTCGTGTGATTTATGTTTTACGCTTCAG
>NW_015591598.1:0-320 GCF_001515605.1 Sinocyclocheilus anshuiensis | reverse complement strand
GGGTGTTGGAGCGCACAACCTTACCAGTTTCAGAAACAAAGCCTCGAACGTCACCGTGGTATCAAGCTTCTCCGTGTGCAGTGTGCGGAGACCGATCCCATTCGACTCGTTCACACTGCATGAAAGAAAAAAGATGCCTTGTTTGTTTTGAGTTTGGGCACCAACGTAAGCAGTGTCACAGGGCTGTTGCCCAGGGCATGGCCCAGACCAGCGATGATCAGGGAAACTAGATCCCTCATACTGGGGAGAGGGCAGTGTGAGTGTTGAGATTCTAACTCTCACCAGTGAGGATGATCCTATGGTCATCTATAGCAACCGGT
>NW_015591597.1:0-320 GCF_001515605.1 Sinocyclocheilus anshuiensis | reverse complement strand
TGATTCCATTTAAAGGAGAAAATATTAAAATAAAGAACATAATTAAAGTTTTGGAAGACTTAAAACTGAGTGGAATAATGCCTACGGTCAACCACATATCGTATTGGGACAATACACTCGAAGAATCGTTTCCAACAGTAGAATTCACGTGCAGAGATGGAAGTTTCTGCAACGTTGCGTTGACGCGTCGCCATATTGGAGTTAGCGAATGCGATAGTTCACAATCAGAAGACAGCATGGCGACGGAGGAAGAGCGTAAAACTGTTCGCAAGAGAAAAGCCCCATATCGACTTATTGAGGAAGACAAGGAAGAAGCCGGT
>NW_015591596.1:0-320 GCF_001515605.1 Sinocyclocheilus anshuiensis | reverse complement strand
TGGTGTAATGCTGTCATTTTGGATGACTGTATTCATCTCACTCTCTTTTCTCTCTCTCTCTCTCTTTCTCTCTGTCTGTTTTCCAGACTGACTCAAATAGAACACAGAGGTAAGTGAGATCTTCATACTGGTATTTTTACAGCTTGGAAAAACTAACAAGCAGGGTGACAAGAGTGAGAATGAGAGGTGATAACTGAAATGCGGCACATGGCAGAGATCAATCTTTAAATTTACTGCACCAGAAACCCTTTTAATTATAAGATATATGAACAGCCACGAACTGAATCAGCACAGAACTGGAACACCCGTCTACACTTAAC
>NW_015591595.1:0-320 GCF_001515605.1 Sinocyclocheilus anshuiensis | reverse complement strand
TTTAAGGCCACATTTAAAAGCATCCACAGACTGTGGTGTCCTCAGTTGGTCCGGGAGAGCATTCCACAGACTGGGAGCAGAAAGCCCGATCTCCCAGAGTACGGAGCTTGGTCCTAGGAGATTTCAGGAGATATGCTGAAACAGAACGGAGGGTACATGTAGAGCATTGTGGAGTGAGGAGTTCCTTGAGGTAGGGAAGGGGTGTCGCCATGGATACTCTGGTGGGTGATATTCCTCAGGTGGAAGAAAGAGGTCTTACACAGATGTTTGATGTAGTCCTCAAAGGTCAGATGAGAGTCCATTTTAACACCCAGGTTGGT
>NW_015591594.1:0-320 GCF_001515605.1 Sinocyclocheilus anshuiensis | reverse complement strand
TACAGTAAATCTATGGTAAATGATGGTGATTTGTAGATTGAAAAGTCTTCTGACTGTATCGTTGCACAGTGTTTCTGCTGTTTGTCAGCGGTGTTTCATCCGGCTTTAAACTAGTTTAAATCACGAGTCATTTGTGTTCTTCACTGAATTCAAGCTTCACACAGGATCTGATCGAGACTCATCAGCGAGTAATGTGTCTGCTCTAGTGAAGCTCGCAACCACTGCGCTGTCGTTTGAACTTTGACCCGAGCGGATAAACGCTCTGTGTGTCGCGCTTCAAATGAGTCGCGCTGTTTCGTTCCGCTTTTGGTGCATAAACA
>NW_015591593.1:0-320 GCF_001515605.1 Sinocyclocheilus anshuiensis | reverse complement strand
TTTCATCCAAGAGGCTTCTTCAGTTGTGACTGAATGGTAGTTGTTCAGTCAGAACTAAATAAGCCTCTCATATGAGAAGCGAAACCCCTTCAAGAAACCTTAACCAGTCCAGTTGCCCTTGATTTCCACTTTCCTTGGTTAACTGTAATTTATTTTATTAATACATATAGATTTAGAACATAGAAATTACAATTTAACTTAATGTAAAAAGAATATTTACATTAATTACATTCCATTAACTTTATATCAATATAAAGTACTTGTGTTGATTGAACATGAATAGTCTGTGTTCGTCTGTTGTTTGAACGTGAATAGTCTGT
>NW_015591592.1:0-320 GCF_001515605.1 Sinocyclocheilus anshuiensis | reverse complement strand
ACGTTAAGCTTAAAGCGTCATGGCAGAGCATTGAAGTCGACTAGTTGATTAGTCGATTAGTCTGTGCAACTCCTACTCCATAGTCATTTTGTTTTCAGTCTAGAGCCCTATAAAATATATATTGCGAACATGTACAGAGACTTCAGTTTGTGTAATATTTGGTATTTCCTCTATATTTGAAAAGTGACCTTTGAGTGTGTTTGGTCTTTAGACGTAAAATACGTCTTTACTGCCACTCCAAAACCCTGCTGAAGGTCCCCTAAATGTTTTGAGCTGCTGATAAACGACAAACTCCCTCTATCCCCCCCATCACCCCCACC
>NW_015591591.1:0-320 GCF_001515605.1 Sinocyclocheilus anshuiensis | reverse complement strand
TTCTTGCAAACTGTCTAAACATGCAGACACTCATATAAGGAGCTTAGTCATTTAGAGAACAAATTTTATTTTTGAACATGAAAAATTTACAGCTGAAAAATTCATAGCTGGCTACAGGCATGGTGACGCTTGACCTAGGCACTCTTAGATTAACACTTTATTTTGATGGTCCCTTTTTAACATTCTGTTGACAATAAATAACGTGACGACGACGACGTGACATGACACCCGGAGCAGTGGGCAGCCATTTTTGCTACAGCGCCCGGGGAGCAGTTGGGGCTCAGTGCCTTGCTCAAGGGCACCTCAGTCGTGGTATTGAA
>NW_015591590.1:0-320 GCF_001515605.1 Sinocyclocheilus anshuiensis | reverse complement strand
TTTTTTATGTTCCAAAGGTTGTAGTATGTTTGTAGTTACAAGGCTGACTTACTACAGGTGAAATTTTTGTCAATTTCTTTCTTACTGTATGTACAGTACAAAATTATTCTTTATAAACAATTACTGTAATTCACCAAAAGGGTTTATGTTGCTGTGTTTAGTTATACGGAATGGATCCGTGCAGGGGCGTCATGCACTCATTATTTTTGAGTGGGCACGAGTTGGGAGGGGGTGGGGGGGGTCGTCATGTGAGACACAGCAGCCGCAACAGCACTTGTTTTATTTTTTCCTTTTTATTCGAAACATCCCCAAACGCATTA
>NW_015591589.1:0-320 GCF_001515605.1 Sinocyclocheilus anshuiensis | reverse complement strand
TGAATGTAATTGGTCTGTCTCATTATGTGAATAATTTGGCCTTTGCATCGATGACATGTTTCTCTTTTGATCAATCTGGCCAGACTCAGAAAAACGATCTGTTTGGTTATGTGGTGGCTGGGTATCATGGTGAAAAACGTCAGTCTGAATCCCAGATGGCTGTAACGCTGGTGAATCTCTGTGTAAAGGCAAGTCAGGAGCACCATGGGCCAGACAGTGTGTAGGCAGTAGTGCTCCTTGATTAGAAGAGTCAGTTTGGTTCGGGGGCAAATTCTCTCTCTTCATTTCAGACAGTACTGAAAGTGGCAGATTTTTGTCAA
>NW_015591588.1:0-320 GCF_001515605.1 Sinocyclocheilus anshuiensis | reverse complement strand
AGAGGATATGTTGAAAGTTGGACACTTACGAGGGATGTTTAGATTTTCGACTTGACCTCTGTTTCACAGTTCTGGGTTTCCCACCATTTACTACTTACTGAATACTGCCAGATGCTAAAATTGCTGCTGTAGAGGTTTTTAGATGCAGTTCTCTTTAGTTTTGGAGTCTGTGGCTTTTCATTCTCAGAATGTTCTGGCTAGTTTCCTTCAAAGTTATGATCAACGTTACAGTAACATTAATAAAATGTTTGTTCAGAGTTATCTGGTCTTTAATAATGTTCTCAAAATGTTAAGCTGGAATTTCAGAGCATTCTACTTGT
>NW_015591587.1:0-320 GCF_001515605.1 Sinocyclocheilus anshuiensis | reverse complement strand
TTTAAATAATCTTTTGTGGGTATTTTCACAGACAAATTTATTTTGCGATTAATTAATCGAAACATCATGTGATTAATTAGATTTTAAAAAATTAATCGACTGACAGCCCTAATATATATAAATATATATATATAAGGAATGTAACAATATCAAAATCTCACGATACGATATTCATTGCAATATTTAAAAAGAAAAAAAAAGACATGAAGAACTGGGAAAAATTTACATTTTGTACATTCTAAAGTTTAATTATTCAGTCTAGTGCACTTTGAGAATTCAAAATGAAGAGCTGCAACCCATGTTCTTAACTAAGAAAACTT
>NW_015591586.1:0-320 GCF_001515605.1 Sinocyclocheilus anshuiensis | reverse complement strand
CTAGTGCTGTAGAAGCTGATTAAAAACAAAAAACTGTTGAATAAACTCTGACACTGACAGTGACAAAAAACAAGAGCGCACCTGAACCTGCCGGGACGGGGTCCACCCTTCTCAAGAATCTCAACCTCAGTCTTTGGGAGCTGAGTGTGACCTTTGAACTTCTCTTTTTCTAGTTTGTGTGTCGACACTTTTACCTCTTTATGGTGAAAAACAACATTATTGTCAACTATGCCATAGAAATAGATTGTTTAATCTCATTTTTATAACCCAAATATAACGTCAAATACATTTCTCAACAAAAATGCACTGCAACACAAGCA
>NW_015591585.1:0-320 GCF_001515605.1 Sinocyclocheilus anshuiensis | reverse complement strand
TATTAAATTCATTCACAATATGTGCACATTCATTACTAATCTTACGCATAATATGCTGAAAACGGCTGTTAATGTTTCTTGTCTTGTTACATTGACAATTACAAATTACATGAATCACATAAGTTATATATTTTCCGTTAAAAATAGGGAAATTAGACCGTTTATTATTTTGAATCCCCGATTAATTCTGCCAGTCATTTACCATACCTATTGTAAAACAGTTTCCAAACATTAAATGTTTAGCTACTTACATCTTATTTCGCACATTATAACCGTCAACTGAAGCATCACTCTGGAATTCATGCTTAACCCACCTACTT
>NW_015591584.1:0-319 GCF_001515605.1 Sinocyclocheilus anshuiensis | reverse complement strand
AATAGATTGTTAATAACAGTGTTGATGTTGCAAAATCTGTTAATATGAACGAATCTGATTCAGCTATAAAGCAACTCTACCTCTACAGAAGACTATAGTGTCATTATTCAGCTCAATTCAGTTTAAGTTTTGTTCCCATCCGATAGTGTCAGTGCCAACAAATCAAAAATATCACTGAATGTTAGGTGTCTTTTAAAGCATAATTATTTATATTTACTAGCAATTAATAAAGGAAAATAATTTCAAAGTAAACCTTACACCATTTTTCTTCGGTGTCATTTTTTTTTAGAATCAACACACACACACACACACACACACA
>NW_015591583.1:0-320 GCF_001515605.1 Sinocyclocheilus anshuiensis | reverse complement strand
GAAAGTCTTTCATCTAAATGATCCACAACATACAAACAACCTCAAAATGATTGAAAAACAAGCTAATTAAAGTTTTGAGTCCACTCTTAAACCACATTGAAATGCTGTGATAGGACCTTAAATGTAGAGTTCATGCTGGAACTAAAGCCTACAAATTTCACTGAGCTGAAGCAGTTCTGTCCTCAATTCTGTGGCAAATTATCTAGGTCCATGTTAACAGATGGATCTGCATTATAACCAAACACTAGGGATTGTCACAAAATTTACCTCAGTATCTCTAATTTGCAATTTATATTCTTCAGTCCAGTGCAGAGCAGCTT
>NW_015591582.1:0-320 GCF_001515605.1 Sinocyclocheilus anshuiensis | reverse complement strand
CGTTTTTGTGAATAGTGTTTGCTTTAGTTGCCTCCTGACCCTTGATTTTTTCACTTAAGTTTCTCTTTGGCTGGCAAAGTTGTGTGTGTTAAACACATATGTGATGGCAAGGAACTTTTGATATAATCATATCATGTGTCTTAGTCTCTGATTGCAATTTATCTAAAACTGCAGTGTTTTCATGATTTTTATGTTGTTTCAGTTATGTGAGATAATGTGAGAACTTCATAAATGACTTTTATAAATATGGTTCATAAAGTAAACCTATAACGATGGTTTAATTCTGGCACTCATAGACATGAAGAATCAGCATGTGAATC
>NW_015591581.1:0-320 GCF_001515605.1 Sinocyclocheilus anshuiensis | reverse complement strand
GATCCAGAGCACCTCCGCTCTTAGTGTTGGCTCTGATCCAAAAGCGACACAGAGGTCGCTCACATGGGTTGCGGAGCTGCAGTGTGGTTCTCGCCTAGGTAGTGTGGAGCCACCAGATACTTGGCAGAACTGGCTGATGGCTGTCGTTTGCTGGAGACCCTTCACAACAGTTAGATGTTTCTCACTTTTTGCATGAGACTCCAGCGCCCGTACACCCAACGTTCCCAGTTTAATCGCTTTCTTGCATACTAAGCAGTTGGCTTCAAATACGTTGTTAGCAACTGGCCTTAACCAAGCCCTAAATTCAGTTTTTTCAAGCC
>NW_015591580.1:0-320 GCF_001515605.1 Sinocyclocheilus anshuiensis | reverse complement strand
CTAACCAGTCAGAGTAGCCTGCAGACCACATGTGACAAAAGTCAAATTCATGATCACAGCAGTATTATATTCTGCAAATCTAGGGCTCTTCCTAAGGTTTCTCATTATCAGCAGCCCATGAATAGACTTTTTAGATTTTTTTTGTAATTATAACTAACATTTCTTTTTCTTGCAGGCTTAACATTTTTATGCTTGTGTGTAGTATCTGCAATAAAGATGATGTTGCTACTTCTCTTGAGTTTAAGTCAACACTTTACTTTCTGTTTGCAGCAATCACAGCAACAGACATGAAGACTGCATGTCTCCCGCAAGGAACATAA
>NW_015591579.1:0-320 GCF_001515605.1 Sinocyclocheilus anshuiensis | reverse complement strand
TCTCACGCCCGCCGGCCGTTCCTCTGTCAAGCCCTCCGGCCGCGGCTTACTCAAGCCCGCCGACCATGCCTTTCACCCCGAACCTAAAGGGTAATCAAAGGAGGAGAAGGCGGTCGGCTCCAGCCCCAGAGCTTGCTCCAGTGTGGGCTCCAGCCCCCGAATCCAGTCCAAAGTGACCTCCTGTTCCCGAGTTTAGCCCAAGGAGGGCTCCTGTTCTCGAGTTTAACCCACGGAGTCCCCCAAGTCAAGCGCAGGGAGGGACACTGTTCCCGAGCTATGCCTACGGAGGGCCTCTAAAGACGATATTCTCCCCAAGGATT
>NW_015591578.1:0-320 GCF_001515605.1 Sinocyclocheilus anshuiensis | reverse complement strand
TGAGTAGATGATTGCTGCAACTCCAAGTGGCAAACAGCAACAAAAGGTGTTGAAGATGGACCAGGCAAGATATGTTGGCTCATCCCTGTGGGAAGTATCCATTTTTCCAAGCTCCATCGATTTTATTTCTAAACAGGTCAAGCTTCAGGTTCAGATTCAGTGCAGGGTGGGTCGAGTCACTGGTTTAAATAGGGTGGGCTGCTGTCAGAGAAAGAGAAGAAAAAAGCCAGAAAAAGGGAGGGGTAATAATTTTTTCCCCTCATTGTACTTACAGATCATATCAGGTTACTTATCAAACTGTGCCTATAGTATCCTGAATT
>NW_015591577.1:0-320 GCF_001515605.1 Sinocyclocheilus anshuiensis | reverse complement strand
CAGTCATATTGTGGAGCGAGCGTGTTAATCCGTGGCATTGAGCTTAGCTGTGTTAAAGTGCCCTTACATTCAGTTTATCTCCAGTCTGATTTGTTCACAAGGTTCACGAAGTTGGGCGTATGATCTCAGCTTCCTGTTGAGGGAGTCGATCTGATTTTGGGTAACGATATCGCTGGTGGTAAAGTGTTTCCTCAGCCTATCGTAGTGGACACGCCAGATGTGACTGAGTTGCACGAACAGATTGATGTGGGTCAACAATTTCCGTCTGTCTTTTTTGCCTGCGCGGTAACGCGTGCTCAGACTAGAAAGTTTGATGATGT
>NW_015591576.1:0-320 GCF_001515605.1 Sinocyclocheilus anshuiensis | reverse complement strand
CTTCTGTGGAACTGACTTGTGGCGCTATTGGGATGTTTATCAAATCTGTCGTGTGGAAGTTTACAGGTCTGAGGGATAAAGAGAGACATTAGCTCTGTGCCAAAACCTAGTGATTTAAGGCATTGTAAATGTATTCTGCAGTGAAGGCAATCCCTGAATGCATTTCAACAAGCTCAGAGTCAATTGCAATTGTGATTATAAATAATGGTTTGTTCTTCTTCTTTTTATATACATTACTGTTTAAAAGTTTGGGGTTGGTAAGATTTATTAAATTATTTTTTAAAGAAGTCTCTTATGCTCACCAAGGCTGCATTTATTTA
>NW_015591575.1:0-320 GCF_001515605.1 Sinocyclocheilus anshuiensis | reverse complement strand
TAATTGGATGAAGTACTGCTTGAAAAACTTTTTTCAGTGTAGGATATAAAATTCTGAAGAAACATAAATTTGTTTCCAAAGTATAAAACATTAAATGGATTTCTATTTTGCATGCATGATGATTAGAATTAGTGGCTATGAAGAAGAGTCTGTGTTTTATCTCTGATATACATTTACTTTTATTCATTTGGCAAATGTATTTATCCAAAGTGACATTCAAAGGAGGAACATCATGAACTAAAGTAAAGAAATATCTTGTGAAATGGTGCTGTAGCACTTTTTATTTGCAAACATGAAAAGTCAGAATGGGCTTATAAAAT
>NW_015591574.1:0-320 GCF_001515605.1 Sinocyclocheilus anshuiensis | reverse complement strand
TTTTTTTTTTTTACCATAAAATTTCTCCTAATAATGATAAGATATCATAGTCATGGTTTGGAACAATTCTGACATATTTTCTGTTCTCACTCACTGAGATACAGATCCACTGAGTGTCACTCTTGTGCTGCAGGGCGCTGCTGGTTAATCAGGTGGGTCTGTGTTTGATTGTGAGCAGTGCAGCCACATGTGGCATTGTGATGTTTGCTTTATACTCCAGCTGTGACCCACTGAAGACCGGCAGAATATCTGCTCCTGACCAGGTAAATCAAAACCTACATAAACAGAATTACCTATACCTACTACTACTAATAACTATT
>NW_015591573.1:0-320 GCF_001515605.1 Sinocyclocheilus anshuiensis | reverse complement strand
TCGTCTGCTAGATCTGAGACTGTTGCTGTAAAATAATAATAAAATTATAGAAAAATACATTATGCTTGATTTATGTTCAGATTTTCAAGCGCCTCTCTTCTTTGCTTTATTTTACGTTTGAAACATAATATTTGGATTCTTTGAAGAATAAAAGAACAGCACTTATTTTATTATTAATTTATTTTTTCCTTCCTTTTTTGAAAGAAAATTAATACTTTTATACTGCAATAATGCTAAATTGATAAGATTTTTATATTTTGAATAGTAATCTGCCAGGATTCATCAATCAATCCTTTAAAAATATCACAGAAAAATATTAA
>NW_015591572.1:0-320 GCF_001515605.1 Sinocyclocheilus anshuiensis | reverse complement strand
CAGACTCCATTCCATGGAGTGTGAGTTACTTTTATCACTTCTTTCTTTACATTCACCACATCAACATTTAGACATGGCTAATAAACGAATGTGTCCTGTAAGCTGTAATTACGTTTTAGACAACAACACATCAATATAGCCAGACACATTATTGATTTCCTGATATATTTTTTTTCTTCAGGTCCTTGAATGCGTTAAAATGAGTGAAGACACAACGACGTCCTCCAGTCGAATCTTTGTGAAGATTTTGTTCCAGGAACTTTGTGCTTATATGGGTTTGCCAAAACTGAACGAGAGACTGAAGGACATGTAAGTGCTTT
>NW_015591571.1:0-320 GCF_001515605.1 Sinocyclocheilus anshuiensis | reverse complement strand
TACGGTGTTTTTTTATTAAATAAATTTGAAAAACCAAGCCCAAACTTTTGAAAGGTAGTATATATGTTGGACATTTGTGCATTATATGAACAGATTTCAGAGAGCAGAGGCAGAACAGGGAACTATTGTGGAATAATTAGGACATTTTGTAGTCTGGATTTAAACTTGAACTTAAAATTAAGTCACGCTCGTGAGCATAAATATGCAGTTTCATTGGGCCTGAAACATGCTTTATGCAAGTTAATGAATGCAAGTACTTGATTTTTATGCATTGACAAGAAATTGTTGAATAAAGTCATTATTTTTGTTTTCTTTGCGCA
>NW_015591570.1:0-320 GCF_001515605.1 Sinocyclocheilus anshuiensis | reverse complement strand
TACAGTCACATAGAGTTTCCTCAGGTAAGAAACGCCAGAAACTCCCCTCTCTTCATTCTTACCCTCTATGGAGAACCAGGGGCCTGCAGAAGATAGTAAAGTATTGTTATTTTAAAGCTGTATAATTCTTTAAACTCTTCAAACTTTTTAAGTTTATTTCAGGGATATGTTATTTACATTAAATCGATAGTAAACTCAATGCCACTGTAGTTATGGATCTTTGTACCCTATCTTGGCCATTGCTTACCAGTGTTGTTTTCGCAGGTGCGGGCCAGAGTGTAGGTGCAACTGCCCATGTAGGTGTAGTATTTGCCATCAAA
>NW_015591569.1:0-319 GCF_001515605.1 Sinocyclocheilus anshuiensis | reverse complement strand
CACAATAATCCACAAGTAATCCGCACGACTCCAGTCCATCAATTATCGTCTTGTGAAGTGAAAAGCAGCGTGTTTGTAATAAACAAATGCATTTGGACATTTTTGACTTCAAGCTGTTGAGTCCTATAGCCATAATATTGCTTTCTCCAGTGAAAAACTCATCTTGCGTGAATCATGAGAGAAATATGCACAGATTAAGCACTGTTTTCAAAACAGTTCTAAACAAATATGTTGCTTTTCGCTTTACAAGATGTTAATTGATGGACTGGAGTCGTGTTGATTGCTTGTGGATTATTGTGATGTTTTTATCAGCTGTTTG
>NW_015591568.1:0-319 GCF_001515605.1 Sinocyclocheilus anshuiensis | reverse complement strand
GTATTTGAATGTTGAGCAGCAAGCTCATTGGCTGCTGATACAAAAGGGCCAATTAGCTGCGCCATGTGATGATGTCATTATGTCAAATTGAGTTTGACCTATTGGACTGTGCCATCTAGAGTTTCATGACAGAACTTTGGATTAATATTGTAAAATAGCAATAGCTTTACTCCAGTCTTCAGTGTTACATGATCCTCCAGAAATCATTCTAATATGCTGATTTGGTGCTTGTGGCGAGGGGGGCGTGGTTCAGAGAGGTCTGCACTGGGAGAGGGAGGCAGGAGACGAGCGGTGCGTAAGTAGGTCAAGCGCAAATGAT
>NW_015591567.1:0-320 GCF_001515605.1 Sinocyclocheilus anshuiensis | reverse complement strand
CAAGAGTAAAACAGCCGTGTTTACACTGTATGCCCTTGAGTAAAATCTGAATAATGGTTGACAATGTGCCACCAGAAAGTAAAACAGAAGGACACAATGTGAAAGAACATGGAAAACAAGATCTTCTATGTCAATGTCTTTTTGTTTGTTTATAATTGAAATTATTTTATTTGCCTGAGACTTTTGAAGAGATTTTTTAAGTCTAACAACATTCAGTTTCAGAGTTTGTATCAAATAAAGATTTTAAGTTAATGCAGGTTTTAATCTTTATATTTTATCATATTTTAACCTGATTTTGCACAAAACCAAACATGTTTGTA
>NW_015591566.1:0-320 GCF_001515605.1 Sinocyclocheilus anshuiensis | reverse complement strand
TCCTTTCTGTTTCACAGGAGTTACTAAACCGATCGGGTCATACAGACCAGCGACTTGGCTCAGTAGAACATGACGAGTAAGTGGGTTTGGTGTTTTTTCTTCCACTTCTTCTTCAGTGAGGTCAATCTCAGTTCTCATCTTCTTCTTCCTACTGGAGAA
Source organism: Sinocyclocheilus anshuiensis (assembly GCF_001515605.1). Lineage (NCBI taxonomy): Eukaryota > Metazoa > Chordata > Actinopteri > Cypriniformes > Cyprinidae > Sinocyclocheilus > Sinocyclocheilus anshuiensis. The sequence continues at coordinate 161 of NW_015591566.1, read as the reverse complement.
GTTGATGGAGACCATCTCAAAGAGTTTGTCCTCTTGCACGAGGTAACCAACCCCCAGGGCTTTATTATCTCCCTCCCTTAACTGGTTAGGCAACGTCAGAGTCACTGGCTTGGACTCTGTCTCTCCTCCCACTTTGACCAGACCGGATCCAAGGCTTGAGG
>NW_015591565.1:0-320 GCF_001515605.1 Sinocyclocheilus anshuiensis | reverse complement strand
TTCACAAAGCTTGACAAGCAAAAAGTCTCAAAGAGTTGTTGTACTTATTATTTTGAAAAAAAAAAAAAAAACAGTTATTGCTTCATGTTTAGAAACCTAACAAACTTCATGCTTGTGCTATATTTCTTTACAATAAATGCCACTAGTTTCAATATTTTGATATATAATGCAAAGACATACAGTTTCTTTTTTTAACTGTATCTTAAGTGTCCAAACACTTCTGTGGGGTCATTGCATGTTTTTTAGAATACTTTTACCATTCAACTAAAAGCCTAATTTAAACCTGTTCATCATAGAAAGTGCTTACGTGAAATATGTGC
>NW_015591564.1:0-320 GCF_001515605.1 Sinocyclocheilus anshuiensis | reverse complement strand
TGACTAAAATTAAAAAAGTGAAAAAGCATAATAGGATCCCTTTAAATTTGTAATTTCTGTATGTGTATTATTATTATTATTATTATTGTTACTGTTATTATATGATTTGTTGATGATTTTTTGATTCTTAGAGACTTGTTTAGTTTTTGTGGAGAAGTTTTATTCTGATATTTTCTCAAGGTCTTTCTCTGTCTATATATAATATAGATATTTGTTTATATATTAAACATAACATAAATATAAAATAAATATAGAATAATATAAAATATATTAAAAATATTTTTAAAATATTAACTTGAAATAATGAAATTAATTTTTTT
>NW_015591563.1:0-320 GCF_001515605.1 Sinocyclocheilus anshuiensis | reverse complement strand
TTTTCTCTCCAAATATCCGTAAAATTTAAAGATCCAATAATATTATCTAAAACAGCAGATGAGTTGAAATTTGGTTCCTCTCCATTCCTACCAAAAGAAGGATCAAGTGTACAGTTGCAATCCCCTCCTAAAATTATCAAATCATCTGACTGTTCTTGTTTTAAAAAAAGACTTCAATTTATTAAAAGTATTTAACCTACCAAAACCATTATTTGGTGCATAGATATTAACAAAAACAACAAAATTACCATTAATTTAAACTCTAACTGCCCATAACCGTCCGGGTTCAATTTCTTTTTTAGACATGATTTTAACTTTGG
>NW_015591562.1:0-320 GCF_001515605.1 Sinocyclocheilus anshuiensis | reverse complement strand
TGTTTATTTGAATTCTGGCGCTCTCTCGTGATGGCTCATGACGCACGCTGTGATGCACCTGTCATCTGATCTGATTTTTTTTCCTATTAAACATTTTTTGTTTATGTGTGCGTGTATTGTGGGGAATGTGGCTGCATCTGTATGATTACCATCTGTATGACTGTATGACCAGCAATCAGTGTGAATGCTGTATGTCTGCTAATCACAGTATGTACTTGACATACAAAGCTAATTCTTTTTTCTTTTTATTACTCAAAAAATATTCTTATTGTTGTTCAAATAAATCACTTATACAATGTCTAAGATTCTGTCTATTATTT
>NW_015591561.1:0-319 GCF_001515605.1 Sinocyclocheilus anshuiensis | reverse complement strand
GGAACCTGATGACCAGGTCGTGCTTCCCCACCGTTCTCCCCTCTAAGGGGTTGTGGTTTCTTTCTGAAATAGCAGTGACGTAAACTTTAAGGGTGGAGGGAGACATCCTTTGCTCCAACGCTTGCTGCAAGAATGAGAGCACAACTCTGATTGGACATCTTCGGGGGTCCTCTCGATGAGAGGAACACCACTCGACTCCACTTCAAGGCGTAAGCGTGTCTCGTTGATGGTGGTCGCGCCGAAGTGATGGTGTCAACTACCTCTTGGGGTAGGACACCTAGAACCTCCGCTTCCCGTCCAGGGACCAGACATGAAGTTT
>NW_015591560.1:0-320 GCF_001515605.1 Sinocyclocheilus anshuiensis | reverse complement strand
TAAAAAATATATACCTTGACTCTTATTTTGACACCCTAGTATTAGAGAGGGAAGGGCATTCCGGGCGCCGACAATTAAATGAATATGACCATGTAATTTAATTTATCTGGCTGGCTAAATGCTGTTAAAATTAAACTATGCTGCAAATAAAAAATAAAATAAAAAAGCAGAGAGAAATATTCGTTTTTTTACATAATTGTGTAAATGTGTTATAAAATCAGTTTTTTTTTAAATCAGGGTTATTATACATTTATTATTTATTTTGAAAACAACTAATGAAGAACTATCCCTCTAAAAAATAAAACATTAAAGCTGTAAGT
>NW_015591559.1:0-319 GCF_001515605.1 Sinocyclocheilus anshuiensis | reverse complement strand
ATTTGCACATACAGCTGTTGGTTCCTGTAGGAAAGTCATCACTCAGAGTGTGCTCGCTTTACTGATGGACTAGAGGTGCTGCTAGCACATCCTCTGCAGCGCACATTTATAATCATACTTTCATTAATGCTAATACCGGCAATAAAAACAAAAGACACTGCAGAGACATATCTATCTTTCAAAAGAATGCACAGGATCTGTCTAAAATAAAGGGTCCAAGGGCCTCTGCTTCCGCAAACACATTGGAGAAAATAACAGTACAGTACTAAATGTACAGTATGTATATACAGTGGGTACGGAAAGTATTCAGACCCCCTTA
>NW_015591558.1:0-319 GCF_001515605.1 Sinocyclocheilus anshuiensis | reverse complement strand
ACTTTCCACAGAATCATATTGCTGTGGGTCGTCTGTTTAGAACAAACGAATCCCATTCAAGAACTGCTTTGCCAATCAACATGCTAAGAAAGACATTCTACCATTTCAGTGCTTTAAATTTTTTTGTTACCGCTGTGGTTATCATCCATCCATAGTCATAGCAGACACCAACTGGAAAGTTGCATTTGATATACCAGGTGAGTGTAAAATCTGAATAAAAACTCTCTGATCTGTAAATGTTCTTAACACAACATTTAGGCATTCAACACACACACCGTGAAGCGCCAGGGCAGGCGGCGTCCCTGAGACGGGCGACCCG
>NW_015591557.1:0-319 GCF_001515605.1 Sinocyclocheilus anshuiensis | reverse complement strand
GGTACGTACCGAACTGTCATATTTGTGTACCGTTACACCCCTATTATATAAGTTAATGCATTATGAAATTATAACATTAACAAATACTAATAAATGCTGGACAAAAATTACAGTTCCATGTCAGTTCATGATATCTCGTGCATTAACTATGTTACTGTATATAACCTTATAGTGTTAAACAATGTCAAGAAGTTCTTCACACAATATGTTCTGTAAAACAGTACAACAGTCTTTACATAAGGTGGAAACAAATTAAGCCTTAAACATTCACTGATTCACTTTTTCTTAAAAACAGTAAATTCTCTTACGTTTGGACAGC
>NW_015591556.1:0-319 GCF_001515605.1 Sinocyclocheilus anshuiensis | reverse complement strand
GTAAAAATGAGGGGCAGATGGAAAAGGCAAAGAAGATGAACTGCATTGGAAAAATTAAAGTTGGCAAAGTAATAAGAGTGGAAGAGAGAAGAACGGGTGGTAGTAAGGGAGTGATATATGGAATTCCGCTTACTGTAAAAATGAAAGAACTAGTGGAGAACATGAGGGTACGAAACAGCTCAGTTAAAAGTGCCATAAGAATGACAAGGGGAATTGAAAAAATAGAAACAGAATCTGTTTTGGTTGAGTTTGAATCAAAGGATATGCCAAAAGTGGTATATTATGGATTCATGAGATATAGCATAAGAGAATACATTCC
>NW_015591555.1:0-319 GCF_001515605.1 Sinocyclocheilus anshuiensis | reverse complement strand
GACATACTAAAAGCACACAAACACTTGGAGCCCTGCTCTTAATTCTCCTAGTTTCACATTAAAATATGAGGCATGAGTGCATGAACCTTTGTTCCACATTTTCAAATGTTGTACAAGAAAATATTTTTGCAGAACCATGTCAATTGTAGATGCAGATAATTTAGAATGAATTAGAGGTTAGTAATCTAACTTAAAGGGTTATTTCACCCAAAATATTATATGAAAAATCTCATTCTAATCCTGTTAGACTTTTGTTCATTTTTGGAAGATTTTGGAGATTTCATTAAAAATACTCTTCATTTGTGTTCCAAAGATGAAT
>NW_015591554.1:0-319 GCF_001515605.1 Sinocyclocheilus anshuiensis | reverse complement strand
CACTTTGTAGGGCACTGTGATAGAGTTGCGATAGGTGGGCTTGACCTCGCTTACCCTCATGAACACCCCGTACTTATTGGAGCCCACGTCAAAGAAAAAGCGCTTGTTGTCCACAGTTAACGAGGTTCCCTCGGGCAGTTCCGCCGGCTCGTCCTCCACTCCGTAGTCGTCGATGAGTTTCGCGAGAGCGTCGCGAAACTCGATAAGTCCCTGGGCTGGAAGAGCGATGGTCTGGCCTTGCGTGGCTCCCAAGCCGGGCCCCCGGTTGACGGTTTGCCGGATCCTCAGAAAGCGGCCCCTCTGGTTCTCCTTCAGATCC
>NW_015591553.1:0-319 GCF_001515605.1 Sinocyclocheilus anshuiensis | reverse complement strand
GCCCTCCGATGCAGCGATCGACATCTGGTCGTCAGAGGGAGCACCAAGGGATACGGGTGGTTAACTCTGTCTTGCAGAGGGCCCAGCACATTCCGTCGGAAACTCCAACGGCTGCGGTGTGCTTGAGGGGTGAGGAACTTCTCTTGGGGAAGCCCTCACCGTGATCCTCAAATCACCTCCGACTCCACCGGACGCAGCGCCGGCCCGGTTGCTGGGAAGAACGCTGGATCGCGGCAGAGGCAGAGGGACTTCGACACGTTTGACATAATGGAGTCTTTTATGCAACTCCGAGATGGTCATGTCCCCACAAGAAGAACAT
>NW_015591552.1:0-319 GCF_001515605.1 Sinocyclocheilus anshuiensis | reverse complement strand
GGAGCCTGGCCTAGTGGTTAGTTCACATGAGTTCTTGTTTCCTGTCATCTTTTCTCATCTGTATCAGTAAGAGAGGTTAGAAGACCAACCATAAATAAAGAAAAAAAGAAAAAAATATATGTACACATATTAAATTTCCATACATGAAATATATTGCCTTATGAAGTAAAACATATAACACATATTAGCAATTGGAACAATTTCATAAATCTAGCCCATGCAAATATGTATGTTTATGTATGTCTGATACATGTTTGGGTATATGTGTCATGTGCATGTTTATCCATCCCAAAACCGGTCAACACGTTTATATCGAGTA
>NW_015591551.1:0-319 GCF_001515605.1 Sinocyclocheilus anshuiensis | reverse complement strand
GTCGCCATTGTGGAATTTGTTTTCCAGGAAATGGCCTCATTAAATGTATTTTCAGGGGAAATGCCTCATCTCCCACCATGGTGTACATGGTGCCTTGCGCCCCAGACCCTGGCAAAGGGCAGTCTGCAGGCACAGACAACTTTTGGGCCCTCCATTGCTCGTCCAAGTACTGAACCACTGAACTGAACTCCTCCATCGCTTGATCTTCCAAAGTCTCCCACTTGTAGAAAAGTGAATCGGTATTCAGCATCAGCCAATGCTAGGAGGACAATTAAGAATGTCCCCTTGTAATTAAAGTACAAGCTCCCTGAATGTGCCG
>NW_015591550.1:0-319 GCF_001515605.1 Sinocyclocheilus anshuiensis | reverse complement strand
TGTTTGAGTGTTCAGATTGTGTAGTATGTGCATGTACTGTTAAATTCTCTCGGGCGGAAGTTCAGCTCATTACTCCTTTGTTTGGATTTAGCTTTACATGAAACATTTGGCATTGTTTATCCAGGAAATAATTTCTTTTCTTTTTTTGACATATAAATAATATTTGCAATGTGCTTTTAGTATAATAAATAAAAATGTGTTAACGGCAGAAATAATGTTCATATTTGTTAAACGTTTTAATAAATTCAATATATATTTTGTAAAAAAGTTTTTATCTTACACAATTCTGCTTCTCAAATAAATGTGTCTTGTTTAAAAA
>NW_015591549.1:0-319 GCF_001515605.1 Sinocyclocheilus anshuiensis | reverse complement strand
GTGGTGATGTGACAATAAAAGTGACTTTGACTTTTGACTTTGACTTACCAAATTCCTCCTCTCTGCTTTTCCTTCTATCCTGCTGTTTTTCAGATAAGGTATAGGGGGCCTAGAAAATGACAGCATGATAAACAGTTAGGATGAAAGAGATGGTAATGTATGTGCTTTTAAGATGCTCTCCCACTCTCCTACAGCTTGGCTGGACTCCACTCAGAAACACACACACACGTAGTTTGTGAAAGAAGGAATATTCATCAAGTTTAATTCCTTTTCAGTAACCAATCACAGGTGATGTTCTCTCTCATGTGGTGGATATAAA
>NW_015591548.1:0-319 GCF_001515605.1 Sinocyclocheilus anshuiensis | reverse complement strand
TTTTTCTCTGAATTGAGGTTACATCTCATAATTTTGACTTTTTTTTATTTAAAATTCTGAGTTTACATCTTTACATCTTGCAATTCAGATAAAAAAAAAAATGGATTGTGACTGAGTAATTGTGCCCTTTTTTCTGCAATTTAAGTGAGTTTGTCTCACAATTCAGACTTTTCTTCTTAGGATCACGACATATAAACTCATAAATAAAAAAAAAATTAAAAAAAACAATCCAGTTGAATTTTCAGTTTAATTATTGCAATTCAAGTTTTTTTTTATTAAAATAAATTCAAATTAAAAATAAAAATAAAAAAGGTAATTG
>NW_015591547.1:0-319 GCF_001515605.1 Sinocyclocheilus anshuiensis | reverse complement strand
GAAAGATGTGCATCTTTACTTTATGTTGCAGCTTCAGCTCTGCAAGCTGATTGGTGGATGCAAGGACCAGATGATAGACCTCGGAACCCTATTGTAACTATGGCAACAGACCCCACAGGAATGAGTGATTTGCTCCTAATTGCAAAGTAAACATTAGAAATGGAACTGGATATTATCGCAAAGTGTGACGAACCTTGGGGTGGCGATTACAGAAATGCAATAAGCTTTGAAAGGAAAACAAAGCTGAGTGCTGTCCGATATGCTGCCCATTCTGAGCAGGATGAAAAGGGAAGCACAAAGACCACAGAGTAGCGGTCCT
>NW_015591546.1:0-319 GCF_001515605.1 Sinocyclocheilus anshuiensis | reverse complement strand
ATTTACTCTCGAATATTTATTAATTATAAGTAATTATTCAATAAAGAGATCAATAAACGAGTGTTAGTCAGTCAGTAAAACAAAATGACCGTTAATTTTTAAATGATGCGAGTGCGCGGCTTTATATGGAACACAGGAGAAAAGCGCGTGCAGAACAGAGGCGCGCTGTAAAGAAACATACAAACAAAGTGTTTATGATATGCTTTTCAGTCTGTGCTTATTCTCGGCTTAATTTCAGCTATAAAATTTGAATTATATTATCATTATAATGCGGTTTGACTACTTTGATGTCTACACTTTATTAAAAGCTTATTTCAGA
>NW_015591545.1:0-319 GCF_001515605.1 Sinocyclocheilus anshuiensis | reverse complement strand
TCTTCAAAGCTTTTGACACTATTGAGCATCCTTTCATTTTTTTTTTTGTTTAGAGCGTTTTGGTTTCGGGCCCTATTTTTGTAATGCGATGAAAACGTTGTATGCTGGGGGAAATAGCTCAGTGAAATTAGGACATGGTACTACACAAAGATTTCTTTTAGAAAGAGGTATTCGGCAAGGCCGTCCAGCTTCCGTATATCTCTTTCTTATTGTAGCTCAAGCCTTCTGTCATTTTATTAAGGATGGTAAGCTAGAAGGAATTCATATTGCTTGTAGAAGTATTTTAATTAGTCAACTAGCGGATGATACAGCCTTATTT
>NW_015591544.1:0-319 GCF_001515605.1 Sinocyclocheilus anshuiensis | reverse complement strand
TCGAAAAATTGACCCTTATGGTTTTGTGGTCCAGGGTCACATATATAATGACATGTTGGTAATTGGTGTGTCTGTAGACATAAGGCCTGGGAGATACATGAGTATGTGAATGGGCTTTATGAAGAGTTGAAGTCCTGGGTACTGGTCTACTGGAGGATCTGGGGCACCATCAACTTCCTTACCTGCTCACGCTGCAAACAGGTAAACAAATGTGTACTTCACAAATCATAATTTAAGACTTTAGGACAGGGCAGATTTAAAGGAATAATTCACACAAAAATAAAAATTTGCTGAAAATGTACTCACCCTCAGGCCATCC
>NW_015591543.1:0-319 GCF_001515605.1 Sinocyclocheilus anshuiensis | reverse complement strand
GCACTGACATCAGTGGTGGGTCCATCACACTAGCAATCAGTCTTGTCGGTCCAGGCCCAAGTTCCGCATCCACAGGAGCTTGGGTACTATAGCCCACCCCCAAAAAAATCCTTAGGGGAAACTTGCTTGGTCATCGTGGCATGACGAGGCTCTGACGTGACGGACGTGGCGAGGCGATGCTCAGGCGTGGTGGCCATCTTGGCCGGGAACTCAGGTGTGGCAAGCTTGACGTGAGCAGACACTGGAATGGCGGCCATGTCATGATGAGGCTCTGGAATCACAGCTGTGACGTGACGAGACTCTGGAAGATCAGCTGTGA
>NW_015591542.1:0-319 GCF_001515605.1 Sinocyclocheilus anshuiensis | reverse complement strand
TATATCGTCTGCAATAATATCGTAATTGTTGTTTTAACAATGTGCAATTTGACATTATTGAGTATTTAGCAAAAACCATTCAAAACACCCCTACAGAGTGCACGCATACAGTACAGTACATGATGAAGTCTAGTCTAGTGCGCATTTAGAATGTGTTCTTTCACTGCATGATTTAGTCTTTTAAAACACATTTAAAATGAACACAAAATCTAGATGTAGGGGCAGAAAATTTATATATTTATACCATTTCATATAGTTAATCAATTTCACACTTAGAGTGCCATTTTTTCTCCAAAAGTCAGCATGATTACAAATGTGA
>NW_015591541.1:0-319 GCF_001515605.1 Sinocyclocheilus anshuiensis | reverse complement strand
AGTGTATAACAGTGCTGACATTGGGCATCCTTGTCTGATTGATCTTGTTATTTTAAAATCTTCTGTTAAAAATCCATTCACTTTAACACAACTTCTAATATCTGTGTATATACATTTGATCCATTTTATAAAATTCTTACCAAATCCAAACTTCTCCATTACATTCATCAATTATTTATGCTCTACCCTATCGAACGCTTTTTCTAAATCTACACTTATAATATACCCCATTTCTTTTTTATCTCTCATATACCATATCAGATCTCTTATACTGTTAATAATGTCAGAGATATCTCTGTTTAAAACTGCATATGCTTGA
>NW_015591540.1:0-319 GCF_001515605.1 Sinocyclocheilus anshuiensis | reverse complement strand
CTAAAGGATAGACTGTGAGCAATCTGTTGAATATTAAATGGAAATGGAATATTAAATGGAAATAAATAATTAAATGAAATAAATAAAAAGGTTTTTCATTTATTAGGTCAATGCATCATAAAAAGTTTCTTTAGCTCATGGAGAAATGGAGGCCACTTTAAAATAAAAAGAAAAAAACAAGAAATTATGTTTTTACATAGAAGGCTGTTTTAGGACCATTAAACGGATGGTTCACCTGAAAATTTAAAATTCTGTCAAAAAAATTTTATTTATCAAAAATAATAAATAAATAATGAATAGCCTACAATGGGTGTGTATA
>NW_015591539.1:0-319 GCF_001515605.1 Sinocyclocheilus anshuiensis | reverse complement strand
TGCAGAAATCTAAGTTGTGCATATCATTAATGTTTCTACAGTTGCATTTGGGGTAAAAAGTGAACAAAATGTACACGTGTTCTGTGATATTCTGTGGTAAGATACAATAATGATTTATATTAGGAGCAGTTTGGGTTGGATTTGCCGGGAAATTTCAGGGATATCCTATTCGTTATTGCATGTCCATAAGTGTAGAAAAGAGGGTGATATAATTTTGAGAGGCACGATTTAAAAAAAGTGTTCTTAAGAAAAAATAAACTTAAACTTCCTAAGGTAAGTTCTTAAATTCTCAAAAAAGAAGAATATATATATATATATA
>NW_015591538.1:0-319 GCF_001515605.1 Sinocyclocheilus anshuiensis | reverse complement strand
TGTGACTGGGAATGCTACATGTCTGTATCTCTTTTGCTTTTATCTCTGCAGTGCGCCCGCCATGACAATGTGTTCGCAGCAGAGATTTTGATAGAGAAAGGACTGAATGTCAACCTGCAGGATGAAGACCTCTGGACTGCCCTGCATGTGGCCTGTGCCTGCGATCACGCAGATATGGTGCTGCTGCTGCTACTGGTGAGAAATACACCACAAACACAGACACCAAATCAAAATGTGAGTTTTGTATCTTTTAGTACATTAGGTTTGAGATCATCTGTATGCTAGTGTACTTAATAACTGACGGATTTCACTTCTAGTA
>NW_015591537.1:0-319 GCF_001515605.1 Sinocyclocheilus anshuiensis | reverse complement strand
GTATTTATGGTTTGGATTTCTTAAATTACAAAATTTGAAAGCTGAGACTTTGTTTCTTACCAAAAGTAACCTGCTCTGTCTTGTCTGTCGGCACGTTGTTAAGTTTCCTCTTAGCTCCGTGATGCATTTTTCACACCGTGAGAACTTGGGGGCGAGTCTTTGCGACGGGTCAATTACAAGTTTATTAAATACCGATTATTTCTATGTGAACATGATTCGTACTGCAAAAATGTCGGAAAAAGATCGCATGCCATTCCATATTGTAATGCTGTGCCAAACTATGCTGTACGTATCGATAGCTGGAGTTGAATCTAGCTGT
>NW_015591536.1:0-319 GCF_001515605.1 Sinocyclocheilus anshuiensis | reverse complement strand
CTGCTGCTACATGTCCTATCCTTTGACATTTGTAGCATCTCAGAGCAGGAGGTATATATTCTCTTACTTGATAACTCATCATGCTCAGTACAACCCGATTAGAAATTGTATCACGGAAATGTATCATTACACTGAAACTGTCCTGTTTTTCATTGTCTCTATTTGATATTAGCCGTTTGACATCTAGTACGATTCCACCTTTCAAGTTTGCTTTAATTTCTTAATTTGTTACTGATGTTGAAACCCCTGAGATTACTCCTCTGTTTCCATTGCTTTTTTGTCATTATTTTTCCTCCATTTAATGTTTTACATTTCATGA
>NW_015591535.1:0-319 GCF_001515605.1 Sinocyclocheilus anshuiensis | reverse complement strand
ATAAAATGTCAGTGTTATACTACTAATAATAACCAAAATAATAACTTAATTTTATTGTTTTATTATAACAAAGACATTTTATAATTGCAGTAATCCTATCATACTGTAAAATAAACAAGTGAGTATTTAATATTAACCAAAATATTAATTATATATTTTTATTATTTAAATGAAAGTTATTACTACATTAACCCTGTTCCACTGTAAAATAAAAAGTCTGTATTTATTATTATTATTATTAATAATATTATTAAATACTTACTTTTTACATTTTCAATAGGATTATTGCAATAGTAAGATTTTATTGATTTGTTTAATT
>NW_015591534.1:0-319 GCF_001515605.1 Sinocyclocheilus anshuiensis | reverse complement strand
GGGTGAAAGCCATGTGAGAGACCCGATAGTAGATAATCCGTAAAAGGGGATTCAGGGTGATGAAGTAATTCTGAAGATAAACGGGAAACATTTACAGGAGTCTATAAATACTTTTTAGCATTTTTATTTGCAGCTTTTTTCATTGGGCATATCAAGCGGGCATGGGCACCGCCACAAAAATTGCAAACGTGCAAGAAACGACAGCGTTGCCTTGAGCATCTGCCAGTGTTGAAGCCGGCGCAGACCTGGCTATCAGAGGGAGCTGGGTGGCGGCGGTAGTTGGAAGTGGGTGGGAAAGGGGTGGTTGGGATGTCTAGGA
>NW_015591533.1:0-319 GCF_001515605.1 Sinocyclocheilus anshuiensis | reverse complement strand
AAAAAAAAAATTGTACTTTAGATAGCAACTTCTCCATGATTTGCTTGATCTGCGCTGCAATCTATTGTAGTGCTTTTTCCACAAAGATATGGTTAAAACCCTAAGAAAAAATACTGTATTACCATGATTGCTCTTTCATTTAAGTTGATCAATTGAATGTACAGTAGCCTGCCAGCGTTTGAAGTCTGAAATGTGAAGTTGCTTTCTTGTGCACATCCAGTGACATCTATAAATGTTCTGACCAGTTTCAGTTCACACAGCTTGGATCTTTTGTACAGACAGACTGCTCCACAACGTTCATAAGTTGTAACGAGTACAG
>NW_015591532.1:0-319 GCF_001515605.1 Sinocyclocheilus anshuiensis | reverse complement strand
TATAATTAATTATAACTAGTTATGATTAATTATTCATATTTCACCATGAGCTGATTCGCTACAGGAGGCCATGGTGGAGTAGGGAGCTCAGGAAGCCATGGCGGGGCAGCCTCCGAGGCCGCAGCCCCAGCCCCGCCCCGGCCTCTACGGCCGAAGCCCCACAACCCCCACCCCAAAAAATACCTGGGGAGAATTACGGGCTTCTTGGCAGGAACGGGGTCACGAGGGTGCTCTGGAGGGTGCTTTCGAGGAGCAGACTCTGGAGGGCGCTCTGGAGGCGCGGGCACAGGAGTGCGCTCTGGACTGGATTCAGGGACTG
>NW_015591531.1:0-318 GCF_001515605.1 Sinocyclocheilus anshuiensis | reverse complement strand
GTGTGAGTGAGTGAGTGAGTGAGTGAGTGTGTGAGTGAGTGTGTGCGTGTGTGTGTGTGGTAAACAGACTCAGATATCAGCAGACGACACACACACACACACAGTGGTGACGGGGCTAAGAGCGGCAGATGTTGGGCTGTGTTTGGACACACAATGCTCTGCAGTGACAGCAGGCAGACGCAGGTTTCAGATATCAGCATTGTTTATACGCTCATTCTCCACACTGGATCTGCTCAACTCTTGCTGTCTAGTTCGTTTAGTATGTTGTATGTAGTATGTACAGTGGGGCAAATAAGTATTTGATACACTGCCGATTTT
>NW_015591530.1:0-319 GCF_001515605.1 Sinocyclocheilus anshuiensis | reverse complement strand
TACTAAACAAAAGAAAAAAATCTGTTAACGCTTTAAAGACATTAAGGTATTTTTTCAAGATATTTAAAAATGTTTGCTGCAATGTTAACGCTGCTTGTATAAAATTGCGTTTTGAGAGGGGAAAAAAACATGGGCTAAGTCGCGTATAGGCTCACATCGCATTTTATGATTACATTCAGAAATAATGTAGGCTAAAATGCTGGTAAAGCAAAATGTTTACAAACATTATAAACACAAGCTGAAGTTCCCTTCTCTCCACAGAAATCCTCTAAAGTTAAGGCGATTTAAAGCGTTTAGGCTATATAAACGTCAAGCCAAA
>NW_015591529.1:0-319 GCF_001515605.1 Sinocyclocheilus anshuiensis | reverse complement strand
CAGGAGGAGGAGGTATTCAGGGCGGGCGAGGGGATCCATAGACACAACGGAAACAAAAAACACGGAGAAAAAACACGGAAAACAAAAACGGAGGGGAGACACGGAGGTAACTGTTTTGGTCTAGTATTTTGTCACGAAATGCTACTGTGAGGAGCACGGAGCAAGGAACGAGGAGACATGGAGAATACTTCAAACTAACAGGATTTAATAAACATCCAATGGAACCAGGAACACACACGTAGCGGGGAGAGATGAACATTCAATACCAGACACTGGAACTCTGAATAGGACTCACTTTAAATACACAGGACTAGAGGAG
>NW_015591528.1:0-319 GCF_001515605.1 Sinocyclocheilus anshuiensis | reverse complement strand
GATAAATATGCTTAACAGTGACTGTAAAATATGTATATTAGGTATGGAAATTAAATATTTAGGGTTTTGATATTTGAGATTGCGCTGCTTTGGGAATTACTTTAACCACCAACTAACCACACCCCCGCCCCGCCCGCACCCGCTGTCCTCTTTTTGGAAAACCAAAATATGGTCACCTTAGCTAAAGATGGGCGCCTAGTCTATTTTTGATGGACGCCGCGTCCAAGCCGCACATAATTAGATAGCTGAGGATGTGTTTTAAACGACTAAAACGGCTACAAATCTTTTATCCTTGACGTTCATAACTAGACTTTGATAT
>NW_015591527.1:0-319 GCF_001515605.1 Sinocyclocheilus anshuiensis | reverse complement strand
CTGCTGGTCGCGTACGGCAGCGGCTTCATCACCAGAGAGTTTCTGAAGAGCTTGCGACGGCCGTTCAGTGAAATGATGGAGCCCAAGTTTCAGTTTGCAATGAAGTTTAACTCCCTCGAACTGGACGATAGTGACCTCGCACTGTTTGTTGCTGCCATCATCTGCTGTGGAGGTATATTTGTTTAAAATTTTTGTAAAATAAAATGTGTGTATATTGTATTACATTATATTATTAAACAATATTATTATTATTATTATACTATTATAAATAGTATTATTATATTAAGATATTTTTATGAATGATTTTCTATTCTATTTA
>NW_015591526.1:0-319 GCF_001515605.1 Sinocyclocheilus anshuiensis | reverse complement strand
GATGCTTGCTTGAATATTTGCCTGTGTTTTTTATTTATTTATTTGTCTATTTATTTTTTGCTGGTTTACAGCTATAGCAAAAATTCAACTGAACTTCTGCAACTAACTGAACTTCTAAAGAACTAAATAAATTATGTAAATAAATTATTTCACTTGCATAAACTATTGAATTTTATCTCAAAACCACAGTTACTGTAATAGCCTCTTCTGATAACTTACCTTTGTGACAACTAACCCCGGTTTTCCTTAATTGTTTCAGGAAAGACTTGTTCTTTGTGTAGTGACTTAACTGTAATTTAAGTCGTTAATTCTATAAGGG
>NW_015591525.1:0-319 GCF_001515605.1 Sinocyclocheilus anshuiensis | reverse complement strand
TAAAAAGTACTTGTCCAAAAAGCTACTTGAGTAAGAGTAAAAGAGTAGCTAATTTAAAAGTATTCATGAGTAGTGAATACGAGCTGTGGATTCTACCCCCTTATAATAAATACTCTACACTGCAATTTAAACATTTAGAAAACATTGTACATATACTTTAATTAAAAATATATTTGTGCTTGTTTAATAATATTTAAGAATAACTATCATTCAACAGTTTTAATGTTGACTGCCAACTGTTTAAAATATACATCAAACCAACAGGAAAACCAATGTTAATTTTCTTAAGTTGTAAAAGTAAGTAAACCAGCTTACATAA
>NW_015591524.1:0-319 GCF_001515605.1 Sinocyclocheilus anshuiensis | reverse complement strand
GCCCGTGCCCGCCACGACCGACAAGCCATCGCCACAAGGAGCGACAGAGCTGAGGATTGCCACGGAGCCGGAGCTGCTGATGACGTCAGTCCAAGTGCGAGAGCCGGCTACAACGCCTGCCACGAGGGAGAATTCAGTGGACAGCGAGAGAGCGGAGAGGAGCTCCACCCCCTGCACCATGGCTGAGGGTGAGCTTAATGTGGATCTGGGACTTCTGGACTTAGAAGGAGAGGTTTTGGATGTATTTGCTGACCTGCCCGCTCTTCTCCCTCCATCGTCGGAGCCCTCTGTCAGTCCTGCCCCCACGTCTAGCCCAGAG
>NW_015591523.1:0-319 GCF_001515605.1 Sinocyclocheilus anshuiensis | reverse complement strand
TATGAATAGACAGAAAATGAACTATTTACTATCTCTTGCAATGACCGTAGAAGCAAGAAACCCAAGTGTTAACTATAAGGAAGCATTACTGAGATGAAAAATTTATATTCTGCTATCATGCTGTACTTTGCTGAAATTGGGGTAATTTTAGTGCTTTTCACAAAGAACTGAACACTGATTTCTGTTTGTGCACATAAGCTTTGTGTTTCCATTAAAAAAAGCCCAAATAATCTAATTATCCCCCAAATTATGACTTTTTAAAATGAAGCTAAGATGCTAGCATTATTTATAATTAAAATTGTATCTCTTATAAATGACA
>NW_015591522.1:0-319 GCF_001515605.1 Sinocyclocheilus anshuiensis | reverse complement strand
TAGAAATCTTTTGTAACATTATAAATGTCTTTACTGTCATTTTTACAAGTCTAACTATGCTATGCAACTCAGACTAATTGTTCAGTGATGGTCTAATGGTGTAAACAGAGGTCACTCACTCTCAGCGGTGCTCAGAGAATCAGGGGTCATGTGGGTGAAAGTGATCTCAGAACAGCCTCCACTGAGGATCTGCTGAATCAGAGCAGGACTGAGCTGTGTGAACTGATCTCTGGTCAGCAATGAAGAGTTCAGCTGGTAGATCCTCAGAAGGTCTTCAGCACTAAAACACATCTGCAGGCAAAGCAACCAGAAACAACCT
>NW_015591521.1:0-319 GCF_001515605.1 Sinocyclocheilus anshuiensis | reverse complement strand
TCAGGGAAAGAGTCGGCATCTGCTGCTCACCTGCAAAATAAATGTGTTTATTTTACATAGTTTGTTAAGACAAAATATGTAAAAGCATGACATTTATGAATCTTTATGTAATTTCTATTGCTCATTTCCCCCAAAATAATGTATCAAGATGCTTCATATTTAATTTACCTGAACAAACAACACCAGCATCTTTACCATGTTTACAGTCATGTTTTCCTAGTCCACTGTGTGAACATTGTGTGAGGGCTCCTTCACTTCCTGAGCATTCAACATTATCCAGCCAGATCGATCCACTGCCTCGACTAAAGGCGGCTCCATG
>NW_015591520.1:0-319 GCF_001515605.1 Sinocyclocheilus anshuiensis | reverse complement strand
CTCAGTGATCCTGATCAACTTCTGTCTGTCAATCATCTGCTCCAATGCCCTCATTCTGATCAGTCAGACGCAAGTGCGCAACAAGGTGAGCCTGGGCCTGACATCGACCATCCGCAGCTCACGTCAGCTCTGATGGCAGACGGCTCACCTCTCGTTCCGTCTGTCTCTCACGCAGGTCATGTGTGCCTTGGTGGCGGCGTTCCTGCATTTCTTCTTCCTGTCCTCGTTCTGTTGGGTCCTGACAGAGGCGTGGCAGTCCTACATGGCCGTTACAGGCCGCCTGCGTAACCGCATCATCCGCAAACGCTTCTTGTGTCTG
>NW_015591519.1:0-319 GCF_001515605.1 Sinocyclocheilus anshuiensis | reverse complement strand
GCTTGTTAATATTGCAGAAGCGTTTCAGCGATGTTTTGTTCTTTTATTTTCTTTTTTTTTTCCAATGGAAAGTACTCACAGGTGAGATTTTTTTAAGTGGTTTTAAAAGCCAATAAACATTTTTTTTAAACAACACTTGTGTTGTCTGAAGTGTGTTTGAGCGTAACGGCGCCCTCTGTTAGATCATATTGACACTGCAGCACAAAAAAAAACATTCATAAGGTCATGAGGTCATATCATGCATGACTGCAATGCATGCTGGGGTCTCACCAACTGAAACAAATCAACAATATAAATCTAGAAAATTTCACTATAAAAC
>NW_015591518.1:0-319 GCF_001515605.1 Sinocyclocheilus anshuiensis | reverse complement strand
ACACCTATCCCACTTGCCCTCTATTGAGTGACGTGTCCATTTCTATTTTAATTAATGGGGCTCAGATAGTGTTTTTTTGGACATTTTAAATCAAGGCCCATTCATGATAAAAATAAATATTTTACTGCACTCAGCAGGTCCCTCTGAGTCCGCGGCACCCAGTTTAGTCCCAAAATTCCACTGTCCACGAAACCCCTTTGGGTTTTTTCAGTAGAAAAAAAAATGTTTCTCCAATCTTCTTGAAACTCTCTGGAGGGCACTGATACTAAGACATGAATGCAAGTTTGGAGGCTCTAGAGCCTTCCAGGGCTGAGATATG
>NW_015591517.1:0-319 GCF_001515605.1 Sinocyclocheilus anshuiensis | reverse complement strand
GGCGGTAATACTCCTAAGGAGTGAACGGCCATTGAACAAAAAGAAAAAGAAGAAGAAGAGGTCAGAGTTCAGGCCATACTGATGTCGTCATGCGCTGAAGATGGCAGACGGGTGAGTTTACAGCACGCGAATGTTCACTTTATCGTTTTAATGTACTATATAAATAATATGTTGTCATGTAGCAACATTAATTTCACTCTAAAGAGTGCATATCCGCATTAAAAATGTGTTTGTGTCCTTTTGAAATGATGAGTTTTATTGGCGGATGTGAAGGAGGAAGTCAGACGGGTTTTGTTTACAAAAATATCACCGAGTCATG
>NW_015591516.1:0-319 GCF_001515605.1 Sinocyclocheilus anshuiensis | reverse complement strand
CCTCAGACCCTCATGACAAAAAACTGTTTTGCCTATATCTTGCAACCCCAATTTCAACATGCCAATTTTTGTTAATTTCTGATGCTTGGGGCTAAACAGCAAATTCTGTCAAGTGAACGATAAGGGTTGTAATATTAATATTATCCACAAGAGGGAGCAGGATAATGCACCACTTTACGTCTAATATTTCTAAATCAGTATTAATGTCAGTGAATTTCTTAATGTACTTCTTGAAATTAGTTGCCTATTTTGGAACGTTCAAATTTTTTATAAGCAGTTTAATCAAACCCTAACCTACATTGTCAGTGGAGGTTAAAGA
>NW_015591515.1:0-319 GCF_001515605.1 Sinocyclocheilus anshuiensis | reverse complement strand
AATCTGTCCCATGCGCTTCATGAGAGAGATGGACTATTGGGGGATCGACGCGGAGTATCTGGACGAATGCTGTATAAGTAGTTTAAATGAGGTGCAAACCGAGCTGGCGGAAATAGCAGAGAAGGTCAAGACCATCCTGGACGACCTAGAGGATGATGCGACGGTCACTAGAGGTCAGAGGTGCCAAGCGTTCCTGTGGAATCTCATGGAGAAACCCGAGTCATCTTTAGCCGCGCGCGTAATTGCAGTAGTGTCGTTCGCGTTCATCCTGCTCTCCTCTGTGGTCATGTGCGTGGGCACCATCCCGGAGCTCCAAGTG
>NW_015591514.1:0-319 GCF_001515605.1 Sinocyclocheilus anshuiensis | reverse complement strand
CGCGAGGGACACTTTTGTTATAGGTTCGGGAGGGACGGATGAGTTTAATTGTAATCTCAAACGCCATTGGTTACGTCCCCTTTCCCGGAAGTCAGCTGTGATTGGACGCCTGTGAAAAGGCGATTCATAGTTCACATGTGACCTGAGACAATATAACAATTTTGGTATATTTACCATGCTAATAACTGTGGAAACGTCATTACAATCTATAAAAAGGGGTTTATATGGTGTTTTATCTTCGTAACATCACAAGATTGCAATCACTAGCAAACGGAAGAATTTATGTTAATAAACTTTCTGCTAAAGATCTATTCTATTG
>NW_015591513.1:0-319 GCF_001515605.1 Sinocyclocheilus anshuiensis | reverse complement strand
TCTCGTGAATTTTCAAAAATGGGGATGACAGTTAAGGGGTTAAATTGCATGGTTTACTGTGCTAATTTCTCTGCTTGTTGGTTGTTATTTTCAGACCCTGCTTACAACTGAGCACTTCAACGTTAGAGATTCATCAGGAGACCATGACACAAGTGCCGCAATACAACATCAAGGTAAGAGTTGAGTTAAAAAAAAAAAGTGTTTTGTTGTTATTGCAACACTACAAAACCAGTTTTGCCTCTTGTTTTTAATAATAAAAGCTGGAACGGATTGACTAGAGCAGTGTTTCCCAACCTTTTTTCAGTCGCGGCACCCTTTG
>NW_015591512.1:0-319 GCF_001515605.1 Sinocyclocheilus anshuiensis | reverse complement strand
CGCTCTTCCTCTGAACTTCCTGTTTAATTAACACCTGGAACACACAGGAAAGAACAGACGGGAATAGAGAGTGTGTGTGCTGTACTGAAGGCATGCGGCGCTCATGAGTGTGTGTGAGTGTGTGTATGAGAGAGTGTGTGTGTGTGAGTGTGAGTGAGTGTGAATGAGAGAGTGCGTGCATGTGTGTGTGTGTGTGAGTGTGCGTGTGTGAGTGAGCGTGTGAGTGTGGTACCTGCAGCACTCTGTGTGAGAGGTCCATCAGCTTGCGTTTGTACTGCGTGATCTTGGCGGCGGTCGTGGCCTGATTCCTCTGCAGTTC
>NW_015591511.1:0-318 GCF_001515605.1 Sinocyclocheilus anshuiensis | reverse complement strand
AGATCACCATCTCCAACACCTTCAAAGAGCAGGTGATCCGCCCCATCCTGAAGGTAATCCACCATCCTCGTGTGTTTCTCAGCGGAGCTCAGTGATTGGTTGCTGGTGTGTCATCGGATGATCTGATTGGTGCTTACAGGCTCATTTCCGACGGGACGAGTTTCTGGGGAGGATCAACGAGATCGTTTACTTTCTTCCGTTCTGTCACTCTGAACTCATTCAGCTGGTCAGCAGAGAGCTCCACTACTGGGCCAAGAAGGTGAAGACACATGAAACACAGAAACCAGCTACACACACACACACACACACACACACACA
>NW_015591510.1:0-319 GCF_001515605.1 Sinocyclocheilus anshuiensis | reverse complement strand
GAGAAAAGAAAAATTGAAATCGCATCATATGACCCCTTTAAACTCAAAAGAAAACCTTAAAGGATTATATTATGAATGACTCACCTTCTTCTTGCTGCAGTAGATCTGCCATTTCTTCTCAGCAGGCAAAGCAAACATGGCTTCTCTGTTCTTGTCTGTGAGATCCAGTTCATCCTGAGGAAAGGAGAGGACATGACAACTGAGCCACACTTAACCTCATATATGTATAAAAGCATGGTGAAAAGTGATGATACCAGTGTAAATTACATGTTATTATCTTGGATTCTATTGCTCCCTCTAAACTGAAATACCCCAAAAT
>NW_015591509.1:0-319 GCF_001515605.1 Sinocyclocheilus anshuiensis | reverse complement strand
TCTTATCAATTCACAAACAGCTTGTAACACTCCAAAGAGAAAGGACATCTTGAAATCGCATCATATGACCCCTTTAAGACAAAGCACTTGGTTTACGATAATCTAGCAGATTAGCGCTGCATGTTTAAGACAATTTTGAACATATGTTGTGATTTGGCTTGGTGCAATTTATAAAAAAAAAAAAATTCTAATTAAGTAATTATTTGCTCATATTATTTGTAAAATACAGTAGGCCTACTGAGATCAGAGTGCATGACACACAATCAATAATGCAATAATGCTGCACGATCTATGTTTGCAAGCTCAGTTGCCACCTTTA
>NW_015591508.1:0-319 GCF_001515605.1 Sinocyclocheilus anshuiensis | reverse complement strand
GGACATTTATTCCTGATGAAATACACAGCGCTGTAGTTGATCATGCTCTTGTGCATGAGGACAGCTGGCCTACAGGCTTTCAATACTACTGACAGATCAAATATAATGACAGAACAGTAGCAGATTCTGTTGTGTTCATATGCAATTCTTTGGTATTTGACCGATTCCTTTCTAGTGCTTTTCATCTACTGTTCTGTAAGATCTATTTACAGCAGTGTAATGAAAGTAATCTTTTCTTACTGTAAAGCTTATGGTTGAATTTCACTGTATCTGTTCTAATTATGTTGTATACTGTAATAGACATTGAGCTGTAAAATGA
>NW_015591507.1:0-319 GCF_001515605.1 Sinocyclocheilus anshuiensis | reverse complement strand
AATGACAGAATTTTCATTTTTGGGTGAACTAACCCTTTAAGATATGGTTACGTTTACCGTTGCTCAGCAAAATCCAGTCCTTTCAATAGGAATCTGCGTGACTGGGAGTTTCAGATCGCAGAATTCACTCATGTTCATTTTGGTTACATTCGCCTGCTTGGTTTGAAAGTGACTTTGCTGTGTATTAAACATGATGCGATGTATCGGAATAGACAATTTTTGACAACCTTTTTGTCAGCGAAAATTTGCAGAATTTGTAAAAATAATAATATAACATTTTTAATTTTCAAAAGTATTATAAAATAATAATTAAACATTT
>NW_015591506.1:0-319 GCF_001515605.1 Sinocyclocheilus anshuiensis | reverse complement strand
TATCGGGCCCGATACCAGTATCGGTATCGGTGCATCCCTAGTATTTAAGGTATGATAGTACCTTAAAAATAGTTGTTAAAAGGACAGTTATCCAAAAAATGCAAATTCTGTCATTATTTACTCAAGAATGTTGAAGAACGTTGGGGTACGAAACAACATTACACCTCTCTGACTTTCACTATATGGACAAAAGCACGTTTTTCTAAATATCTGCTTTTGTGTTCCACAGAAGTCATACACAGCATGTTTTTTGGGTGAACAATCCTTTTAACATTTAGATGTACATTTATGCTTTAAAGAAATATGTTTACATGTCTCT
>NW_015591505.1:0-319 GCF_001515605.1 Sinocyclocheilus anshuiensis | reverse complement strand
TCTGCCCACTTCAAATCAGACACAGAGATGAAATAGTGTGGTAAGAGCACATTTATTTGAATGAATTATAGCATTTATATGAATTAATTATCAATCGATCGACCGATCGAGAGAGAGAAAGGGAGAGAGAGATGACAGTTGTGTGTGCGTGAATGACCTGCATCTGTGCATCGCTCTACAAACAATGAAGTTGTGAGTTTAGTTACTTAAATTTGACCTCCTTGCTGAGGAATATAATGCAGCGATCCAGTATCTTAGCTAATTTATTAATAAAAGTCACAGGGCAGCACTGACAACAAGTTTCTGTATGCCTGTTTCT
>NW_015591504.1:0-319 GCF_001515605.1 Sinocyclocheilus anshuiensis | reverse complement strand
TATGAGGCGTAAGCCAATTTGGCACAAGGACTATGTGATAACCTAAACAGGACTGTCCTGTATCTAAGTTGCACACAATGTAGCTTAAAAGGAAAGAAAATTGTTCTGTATGAGTTCAGCACTTACTGATTACAAAAGTGTTTCAAGTAACTGCAAAGAAATGCTGCAAAGAAATTTGTTCAAATATCAGTAGACTGTTTGCTGACTGTTCATGTATTAATGTCATCAGTTTAGGCAATATATATGACCATGAATGTTCTCTAAAGACTGTTACTTAATAGTTGCCTAGGTTGTTACCACTACTTTATTCAGAGTACAT
>NW_015591503.1:0-319 GCF_001515605.1 Sinocyclocheilus anshuiensis | reverse complement strand
GGACCACAATGCTGTTTCCATTGCATTGTTTGCTGTCGCTTGATCTTTCGTTTAGGTGCGTCAGTCCATTAAATCACTTATTGTACAAAACCATGATCCGCACTCACATGAAATAGTCTTTTCTTTACGTTTTATTCTACATTTATCACCAATAGGACAAGGACACGTGCAAAATCTCTTCTGGTTATTACTACCTCGATCTGGAAAGAATAACGGCACACTTTGCATTTTGTGGTAGGCAGATGCGAACCGTCATCAATCAGTGATGCTCTGAGACTCTGCAGATAAGGGAACTCCGTGCTATTTTAGGCCTGATGCT
>NW_015591502.1:0-319 GCF_001515605.1 Sinocyclocheilus anshuiensis | reverse complement strand
CTCAGGTACGAGAGCGGTTCCTAAAAGAGGCTGCGTTTGAGGACATCACGCTGGAGTCGGAGAGGAAGAGGATATTCAAAGACTTCATGCATGTGCTAGAGGTATGATAGAATTATAAACATTTTTAAAAGGCATTTTTTAAGCAAACAGGGCTGCGTTTCCCAAAAGCATCATAAGCTTAAGTACATAGTAGACCAATGTTAATTTCGTCAACGAAGACGACGACGAAAAATATTCGGTAACGAACATTTTTTCTGTGACTAAGATGAGACGATGACGAGCTAAAACTAATATCTGATGATAAAAACTATGACAAAAT
>NW_015591501.1:0-319 GCF_001515605.1 Sinocyclocheilus anshuiensis | reverse complement strand
TATATATATATATATACATATATACAAGGCTGCTTAACAGTTGCATGATACATAGAGAGCCAGACTCAAAACACCCCATTAATGTATGTCTAAGGGATTTCTGGGATATTTCATTACCTTTAACACAACCACATTACATGTGAGCTATGAAAGAACAAACTCTGAGCGATACATTTTTCTTTAGGCAAAGGGTTTTTTCCATAAAAATTACAATCACACACTCCTGAACTGACATAAACAGGCACAAAGCAGTAATCTCGACGGTTTACCTGCTGAATCCTCCTGTGATGCTGACGGTGGCGGATGGGTTGACACAGAT
>NW_015591500.1:0-319 GCF_001515605.1 Sinocyclocheilus anshuiensis | reverse complement strand
ATGTTACACCGTGTCTACACCGGACGCGAGCGGCGCGACAAAATATAATATAGAACTACTGTATATATAAAATACTATAGAACTCATAATCAGTGATGCTGTCTACACTGGATGCCGCGTGACGCGGGCACGACAAATCCCCAACAGAACTGCTGCGTTCTATTTACGACGTGTTGACACAAATTTCAAATGATTTTCAACGGTCGCTTTATCGCGTCTAGTGTAGACCGACTTTAGCGGTTGCGGCGCGGCGCGACAACTGTTGCGTCCCTTTTAGACACGGTGTTACTCACCTATCAAGAAGAAACAAAGCAACCTT
>NW_015591499.1:0-319 GCF_001515605.1 Sinocyclocheilus anshuiensis | reverse complement strand
ATGAAGTACATTACCAGTAGGGGGCAGTCGTGTTTCATTCTCAGTTATAGATTGTACTGAAGCTAACGGATGTGTTAACCTCTCTCAGGCGATTATTGACAGCAAGCAACAGAGCTCAAACATGATAATCACAGTTTTAAGTATAAAGTTTATGTACACTGTAAAAATAATTTTGAGATTTTGCCATTTGCCTTCAAGTTATAGTGCTACAATTATCTTATACAAGATTTTGTCCAAATGTTGGCCCTAAGAAACGAAAGGAAAAAGGAAATTAGTTTAAATAAATTAAAGTAGCTATTTTTTCAAGATATTTTAAAAT
>NW_015591498.1:0-319 GCF_001515605.1 Sinocyclocheilus anshuiensis | reverse complement strand
CTTACTTGTGACTTGCAAAACAATGACTTGGTCCCACCTCTGCCAAATACACCAACCACCCCGATTTTATGCTGGTTTTCATAACTGGAGTGAAACAGATTCATTATTAGCAAGAAGTAAGAGGAGTGTGCTTTTGTCTTACATATCTCCACGAGGGCTACAGACAACTAGTTGTCTAACGTGGTTCATTTACATCCAGCACTGGTCAATCAAACCTGCTTTAAAAGTCGTCAGTGGCTCCTGAGGTGGCTTATATTGAGGTGGACGTGTTTGTCTGCTACGCTCATTTGCTGCCATCACGTGGTGATTCCTGGTAAAT
>NW_015591497.1:0-319 GCF_001515605.1 Sinocyclocheilus anshuiensis | reverse complement strand
TAACATATATTAAAATCTTTTTAAACTACTCATGACCACCTTTACCGGAATTTATCACGTTTTATTGTAGGCTTATTTATTGTGTCAAATTTAGTCTAACTTCTTGTAGAATTTATATTAGATGATCTGTTAAAAGAGAACAGATTTTTCCCTATATATTTTTATAGATTCCCTATAGAACTGTGGCATTGTTTCTTCATAACAAATGCTATATTGATTAAATCAATATTGGCCTGGTAATGATTAATAGGCTAATGTTATTATAACAAATGCTACAGTTAAGAACTATAGTACATGGCCTTCAGATATTCCAAAAGAT
>NW_015591496.1:0-317 GCF_001515605.1 Sinocyclocheilus anshuiensis | reverse complement strand
TGAGGATCACAGTATGAGGATCGTGTGATGTCACTGTGATCATCGTATGATCTCACGTGTTAACTGGGTAATCTTCACAAATGTACACGACTTTTATTAATGTTGATGCCTAAATACATTCAGCAGTAGTAAAAAGCTAAATATAGGTTATAAATGAACTACATCATGGTCACATGACGTTAACCACCATTATTAAGCTTTCAACAACACTTTCAGTCTTTATTTAAAAACATATATATATATATATATATATATATATACTTACATTTACAACTGCATTATTAAAATCAAAAGTTGTGCTTGTTAACATTAGTTAA
>NW_015591495.1:0-319 GCF_001515605.1 Sinocyclocheilus anshuiensis | reverse complement strand
TGCTGTCAAAATTCAGTGACATTTCACATCAAATTCTCCCAAAACCAAATTATCAGAGGTAGTATGCTATCCACATTCATTTGAGCGTTTTTTTACATTTTTGTTTTAACATTTTTATTTCTCTGAAGGAAGATTAAGAAGGATGTGGATACTTAAATGAAGCATTTGGGAACTTCTCTAAGCTATGAAAAGTTAAACGTTATAAGTTATGCTATGAAAGATCAACCTGAGAGAAATAAGAAGCAAGACAATTATTTTTATGCTACCTGTAAGCTGTATGCCAGGCTAATGCGGGCACTTGAACAGAGTGGATTGAGAT
>NW_015591494.1:0-319 GCF_001515605.1 Sinocyclocheilus anshuiensis | reverse complement strand
AGGTTCTTGAGGTTTGTTTTCTTGTTAATCTCTTCCTGCTTTGATCACAGCTGAAGGGCTCCGTCCCAGTGTGGATTCTCATGTGAATCTTCAGACTTGATTTATATGTGCATCTGGGCAGGTGACATTAATTTTTTGGCTTCTGGTTTTCCTTTTTTGCTTTCCGTTCTCAGGTCTAAAAGAAACATTAAATTGTGTGAGTTTTTAAATGAGAAAGAAAGTGAAGCCTAAAGTCAAGAATACTGATGAGCTCATGAGACATTTCAATTCCATCAAATCTGCTCGACAACTGCTGTGCACGATTATGATCTATTTTAAT
>NW_015591493.1:0-319 GCF_001515605.1 Sinocyclocheilus anshuiensis | reverse complement strand
TCTGTCCCAACAAATTCTGGAGCAGAGAAGCCGAAACTCTTTTCTCGGTGGCAGGCGGGGCTGTGTCTTCCTCCAGCGTGGTTGTGGTGTCCCCTTCCATTGTGTCATTCTCTAGGTTGTTCTCTTCCTCTATGTTGTCCTGATTTTGCTGTAATGTAAACAAACACATCACTTATTCTTATAATAATTTTGCAAGAAATCTTGCACTAGTTACATGTTTACATATGAGCTTAAGAGAGTAACTTTACAAACTATGAATCATATATTGCAAATATAGCAGTAAACACATACCTCTAAAGCAGCAGCTTCAGCAGTGACT
>NW_015591492.1:0-319 GCF_001515605.1 Sinocyclocheilus anshuiensis | reverse complement strand
AGTGTCCTGCACCCACTAAAAAAAATATAAAAAATTATATCTGGTGTTTGAATAATTTTTGGTTAGACTGTAATAGTGAGATAAAGTCACAACTACCTTTTTTTTTTTTTATTCTGTGGAGGAAACAAAAAAACAGAATTGCAAGATATAAACTCAGAATTGGAAGATATGATCTCAGAATTGCAAGATATAAACTCAGAATTACAAGATATAAAATCAGAATTGCGGGATATAAACAGAATTCTGAGACAAGAAGTCAGAATTGCGAGATATCAACTCAGAATTATGAGATATAAACTCAGAATTATGAGATATAAAC
>NW_015591491.1:0-319 GCF_001515605.1 Sinocyclocheilus anshuiensis | reverse complement strand
GAGTGGCTGTCAGGCTTTCTGTAGCCATCCGTGGCTGACAATCATACTTTATTGGGAATGGAAAAGTGACGGCTAATTGATTTTACAGTGATACCGATGGAGAGACAATGAATGTGCCATCAATTCAATCCGCTATTTAATGGTTCCAATTTAGCCTCTGTAAACGCTCGCTAAACTAATTTCTCTGGGTGCAGCAATCTGAAAAGCTATCATATCTCTAATCTCCTTCTATATATTCATCAGGAAAAGGGAATTTAGCCAATTCCAAGGTCTGGAGATGATCTGTTAGCGCAGTGTAAATGTTTAGAACGCTGCAATC
>NW_015591490.1:0-319 GCF_001515605.1 Sinocyclocheilus anshuiensis | reverse complement strand
CCAGACCAGGTGACAAAAAGTAACACCAAAGTAACGTAATGCATTACCTTCCTTTAAAAAAAAAAAACTAGGCCCTGTGTGTGTGTGTGTGTCTTACTGTGAATCTTCCAGAGCATGTAGAGCGGCGGCCACTGCTCCGTATCCGGGGTCAGTGTGTCCCACAGCAGCCTCACACGCACCGCCGTGCCCTCTGACCCCTGACACACAAACACAGTCAGCTGAGCTCCTCTCTGTGTGTGTGTATGTGTGAGTGAGTGTGTGTGTGTCTCTGTGTGTGTGTGAGTGAGTGTGTGTGTGTCTCTGTGTGTGTGTGTGTGTG
>NW_015591489.1:0-319 GCF_001515605.1 Sinocyclocheilus anshuiensis | reverse complement strand
TGATTTTATTTTTTGTCACAACCTAGAAAGTATGAAGAATGGACACCACAATTTTGATCCTGTAGTTTTCCTCCACGATGAATGCCCTCCTCTGAAGGGACTTTCTTTCTAAGCAAAGCATTTGAGAATGTCTGATGTTAGCCATGTATGTTCCATAGAGGCGTGAATCACATGGTGTCGTCAGATATGGCTGTATATTTGTGTACACCCTGCATAACACTGTGTCGTCCGCTTGTTCTGACACCACCTCGCAAAATTGTTCAGGGCCTAACACAAAGGCATTGTTTGGGCACTTGAATGACATCAACTTTTCCTTGAT
>NW_015591488.1:0-319 GCF_001515605.1 Sinocyclocheilus anshuiensis | reverse complement strand
TCTCCGCCATATATGACGGCTGCCTATGATAGAGGACAAAGCACAATACTTTGCTAGCCGTTTAGCCCTCTTTCTGGACATCCCAAGTTGTTGAAGCCCTCTTACAACCAGCCTGTGTGTGTGTGTCCTAAGCTGCCAAATATGAAAACAAGTAATCGGCTCCTATAACCTATCTCTGAAATGGTATTTAGCAGTGGTTGATATTTAATGACTTTAATCATGAAAGCTTCCTCCATACTAGAGTCAAAGGTGCATGCAACCTCTAAAACAAACATCTCTACACTCCTCATTAATCACAACAACATCTGGTGTATTAGCA
>NW_015591487.1:0-319 GCF_001515605.1 Sinocyclocheilus anshuiensis | reverse complement strand
AGCCTAACAATTGTCTGTTTCACCTGCATGGAGAGATCCTTTGACAATATGATGTGGGTCCACAGCAACAGCTTCCAAATGCAAATGACACACTTAGAATAATCACCAGACATTTTACCTGCTTAATTCATTTAGAAATAACGAAGGAATATCCCACATCTGTCCATGAACAGGCTTTTGAATCAACTGTCCAATTACTTATGTCCCTTGAAAAAGGCAGGATGTACATGATGAAGAGCTGTAATTCCTTAATCCAATTGTGATGAGAATTCCATCAAATTAAAGCTCAGAGTGTGCACTTTAAGCCCATATTCATTAT
>NW_015591486.1:0-319 GCF_001515605.1 Sinocyclocheilus anshuiensis | reverse complement strand
TGGGGTATAAAACCTGATTGGCACTCATCTATTATATTATTAAGAATAGATTTTAACCTCTTTGCCAAAACTAATGCAATAATTTTGTAATCAGTATTCAGTAAAGAAATCGGACGCCAATTATCAATTAAAAGGGGATCTCTATTGGACTTGGGTATTAAAGTTATTAGTCCCTGACATAAAGAGGGAGGAAGTGTTGTTTTTTCAATACTCTCTAAAAACATTTTATGTAGAAAAGGAGCCAATTTTTTATTAAAAGCTTTATAAATCTCTGCAGATAGCCCATCGGTACCGGGGGATTTATTACTTTTTAGATTAT
>NW_015591485.1:0-319 GCF_001515605.1 Sinocyclocheilus anshuiensis | reverse complement strand
CCCAAAAAAAAAAAAAAGTAATTTTGATTTCACATGGACTTTAAAATTCACAGACACCAGTCTTGATTTAAGTGTGCTGGCCTACTTTTGATTTATTCATCTAAAACTTGCAAATTCTGTTATACAGTAAATTCCGTTTTTATGACTGGATTCCGTGATTCCGTCCATGTTTTCCACATCACGGAAATCATAGGGCCCTACTAGTGCTTTAAAAGGTGTTCAGATGTTAAAATTTGTGCAGGTATTGCAGCATTAACAGACGGCTGACCTGCAGACACACACACCTGAACATGATGCCCTCGGAGAAGGGATCCAGACT
>NW_015591484.1:0-319 GCF_001515605.1 Sinocyclocheilus anshuiensis | reverse complement strand
TGAGAGATGTTGGCTGGACAACATTGCAATGCTGATGTATCATTTAGTTTCTCCGTCCTTGATGATCATTCTGTATTGACAGACTTCTTGTCTCTTGTTTTATTTCTTCATCATAGGATTTTATTCTGGCTCGAGCAACCTCTATATCCTTTTCTACCTGCAGCCGTTCTAATTCAAACTTTTGAGTTTCTAGCTCTCTTCTGAGTTGCTCTTCTAAGGTTCTTATTTTTTCCTTTTGTTGCCTTTCTGTTTGCATCATCTTGTATTCAGCCCTTTTTGCAGCCAGCTCTGCCGCAGCATGTGCACGTTTGCTTGCAGT
>NW_015591483.1:0-319 GCF_001515605.1 Sinocyclocheilus anshuiensis | reverse complement strand
TTTGGTTATCAATTATCCGACATCAATTTGAGCAAGTACATAACCAGCCAGTGTTCAAACTATCTTCTTACTTTAGCCCGATTCACGGTAAGCTTGTAATGTTTTCTAATTTGAGTTGCACTGGTAGGTTTTCGCGGGAAATATGAGCACGCCGCCGTTCGTCTCTGCGTCATTATGTCACGTGTGTAAACACAAAGGAGTTCCGGCTAGTAGAGGCTATATCGCGTGCGAGGATGCAGCAGGTGGCAGATCATTTATAGCCTTTTCTTTCAGCAGCTGGAATTATTAAACTTCTCATTTTGATGGCGGAATTTAATCC
>NW_015591482.1:0-319 GCF_001515605.1 Sinocyclocheilus anshuiensis | reverse complement strand
CTGTGCAGGCCAAACAGTGGGCTGAGTGTCATCTAGTTTGACAGACTTCTCTGCCACTGCATATTTCTCCACCTGGAAGCAGAAAGAAAAACTTACTTTCATAGACTTGGATACAGGGAGAAATAAATGTCGAAACACACCATCTCAGAACACAAGAACGTGAAATTTACCTTAACAATACTTTAAACTCAGTTCTTTTTTTTTTTTTTAAGTAATTTCTGTTATAAATGGTTTAGGACCTACAGAAAAGAGAGAGATGCTACTTGTATGTTCGTTTAACTGCATTACAGCAACTCACATCAATTTCTGATGGGACAGT
>NW_015591481.1:0-319 GCF_001515605.1 Sinocyclocheilus anshuiensis | reverse complement strand
CTGGGAATGCAATGTTACAGGAGTGAACCAAAGCAGGCGTCTAGAAGGGGAAATAAGCATTATCTTCTTCAAAGGCCTTGAAATGTTCTCCATGGAACACATCAAAGGAAATAAAGCACCCTAATTCATATATTTAGGCTTGTAGGCAATGAAATTATCTTGATTTTTACACATGGTGGTGTTCGCCAATGCAAACTTTAACCCTGATAATAGGAATCTCATAAGAAATGGAATACGTCAGTCAAATATTTAGGCTAATTGTAGGTAATTAGTAGTAGTATGGAGAGAGCGCAGAGAATAGAAGAGTTTTGACAGCAGT
>NW_015591480.1:0-319 GCF_001515605.1 Sinocyclocheilus anshuiensis | reverse complement strand
CTGAAATGGAAACCTTTTCTATTTCAGTGGTCAGAATATAAGTAAAATCTAATTTGTTATTAATATTATCTATTAATTTAAAAAATGGGGAAAAAACATTTAATTTTTTTGTTTTGTTTTGTTTTTTAATTGTTATGGGTTTCCTGTATTACTATATATCACTATTATTATAATAATTATTATGATGTTTAGTTTGATTATTATTATTTTGTAATACAAATATCACCAAATAAATAAACAAAATAAACAAAAAGCAATGAAAATTGTTAATAATATCCCAAGGCTTCACTCTCTGTTCTTCTGTTTCTTAGAAATGTGT
>NW_015591479.1:0-319 GCF_001515605.1 Sinocyclocheilus anshuiensis | reverse complement strand
GAAGTTTATGTAAACACAACGCTAATCTATTCGTGATGATGAAAAATATTGTCTTCTGTCACGGTTGTGATGTGTGTATTCCTAAACTATTTTCACATGACCCCGGGCACTATTTCAAAAGTCTATGAAAATGCATTAACATGTTTTCACATATGGTTCAGAGACAAGCGTGAGATCGTAAATTTTCACAGGCTTATATTTCTCTGATAGTTTCTCTGTTTTTAGTTAAAACAATAACAGTTAATAAACAAATTTGAGACTTTTATACCATGCATTTAAGTCAATATCACTGTTGGTGTTTAGACCCTGGGAAAAAGTT
>NW_015591478.1:0-319 GCF_001515605.1 Sinocyclocheilus anshuiensis | reverse complement strand
TTTTATGCATATATACAACTTGACATCCCCTGTATAACTGTAGGAAAAAGAGCAGCATGAACATTCTACTCAACATCTCCTTTTATGTTACCCAGAATCAAGAAAGTTAAACAGGTTTGGAACAACATTAGGATTAGTAAATGATCACAGTCATTTTTGGGTTAACTTTCCCTCTCAGTTCTCTATTGTTCTTACTTCTCCCCCAAAGGAGTGCATGTGGGACTGGGTAGTGCAACATCCCAGTGAAAGGGCTGCTATTCTGAGCACGGACAATAGCAGATGCATCAACTCCAGATACATGAAAGTGCCAGAAACTAGG
>NW_015591477.1:0-319 GCF_001515605.1 Sinocyclocheilus anshuiensis | reverse complement strand
AGAGCCTGTACCAGATGGGCATAGGTGGCATGATGCCAGCCAGAACAAAGACTGGGGTGCCAAGCCACAAATGGCTGGCTGTCTTCCCTACACATCCCCCTACATACACACACGATAATCTCACCATCACACTGTAATGTATCCGGTTAACCCACCCGTTCTGATAACTGAGAGAAACAAATAGCTATGAGAGACTTAAGAGTTGAAAGAAAGAAAGAAAGAAAGAAAGAAAAAGAAAGAGAAAAACGATGAAAAAAAAAACACTTTATAAGAGCCAATTCTCACGATTAACTAGTTGCTTATTAGCATGCCTATTATT
>NW_015591476.1:0-319 GCF_001515605.1 Sinocyclocheilus anshuiensis | reverse complement strand
TTCGGCTCGAGTCGACATGAAACACACACTCACAGGGCCAGGGTCAGACCCTGTTCTTTGTAAAGGGAGCTGTTGTCAGACCTCACTGGCAGACGGAAGAGTAGAGGTCAAATGTCAGCGGTACGGGGGGCAGGGTGAGGACTGAGGTGAGGTGAGTCTGTCCTGGGTTGCTGCACCTCAGAGTAGCTGACATGCTAATGCTAACCCTAGTGTGCACACAATATGCGGAAACTTGTCTTGTGCAACACATATACTCCCAGATTCACAGACAATGCTTAAAGGAATAGTTCAACCAAAAATGAAAATTCTGTCATTAATT
>NW_015591475.1:0-319 GCF_001515605.1 Sinocyclocheilus anshuiensis | reverse complement strand
TAACTAGGTTCTGGTAAGACTGCAGCCTTCCTGCTGCCGGTGCTGAGCCAGATATACACTGAAGGACCGGGAGAGGCGCTGCAGGCTGTGAAGAACAGTGCACAGGTAGCACTCCCTGTGTGTTAGTTTGCCAATAAAGAACTGGCTCTCTACATTTGTTGGATATCTTAACTGGGTGTCTTGTCTTTAGGAAAATGGGAAATATGGCCGCCGTAAGCAGTATCCCATTTCACTGGTTTTAGCCCCAACAAGGGAACTGGCGCTCCAGATCTACGATGAGGCCAGGAAGGTAATAAACAACCGAACCAGAACACCGTCT
>NW_015591474.1:0-312 GCF_001515605.1 Sinocyclocheilus anshuiensis | reverse complement strand
GTGTGTGTGTGTGTGTGTGTGTGTGTGTGTGTGTGTGAGACTGTACATTTGGTCATGTGAGGGAGAAAGAGACTCTGAGAGGACACCCAGAGAGCAGACGGGTAGATATTCAAATGAAGGGGGAATTAATGAAGACAACATGTCACATATTTTCACCTGCTCTGAGCAGGAACAGGAAATGAAGATCTGCTCATCTCGGAGGCTGCCGCCCATGTTCCGCATATCACTGTCCTGTCACGGGCCTGTGTAAAAATGGCAGGCAGTGATACATGCACTCTGTGATAACAGCCCATTCCTTCCCATCCATCATTT
>NW_015591473.1:0-319 GCF_001515605.1 Sinocyclocheilus anshuiensis | reverse complement strand
ATCAGGCCATTTTGGCAAGAATTGTGATGCCTTTGGTGCAAAGACAGAAGCTGATGATCAATAGACGTTCCTGCAGGACAACCATCCCAAACTATACATACTATACTATTCATCCAAATCTACTTATGCTTGGTTCAGGAATCAGTCATAGGATGTACTTGAGTGGCCAGTTCAGTCTCCAGATTTAACTCTCATTGAAAATGTTTGGTTGAATTTGAAGAAAGCAGTGGCTATGTGAAAACCAAAGATTATCTTTGATCTGAAATCTTTTTCCGGCGAGGAATGAGCCAAGACTGCAGTAGAGAGGTGACAGAAGCTT
>NW_015591472.1:0-319 GCF_001515605.1 Sinocyclocheilus anshuiensis | reverse complement strand
TGGGTTACGAGTCCGACTCTCTAACCATTAGGCCACGACTTTATAACTCATATGCGCGAGACTTTCGGTGCCACTGGCATCCAGTTATATTTAGCGGTACAAAACAGCTCATTATGCTGCTTGATCGCAGACTGGTGCTTCTTATAATATTTTAATGTATTGTCATAATTATAAACCCAGACCCCTGATAGCACACGTACGTCACGGAGACGTCTATTTGACGTCTGCGTTTACATCTGCAAGACGTATTTTTTAGAGCGTTTGCTCATCTACAATCTATGGGACGTTTCCTATCAGATGTCAAATAGACGTTTAGAAG
>NW_015591471.1:0-318 GCF_001515605.1 Sinocyclocheilus anshuiensis | reverse complement strand
TGTGTGTGTGTGTGTGAGTGTGAGTGTGTGTGTGTGTGTCTGCGTGTGTGTGAGAGAGTGTGTCTGTGTGTGACTGTGTGTGTGTGTGTGAGAGAGTGTTTTTCTTTCTGATCTGTGGTGATTCCCAGCACTGCAAGTGGAAAATGAACAAAAAATGAAAAAGCATATTAGTCAACCTTTTTGTCATGAAGTGCCATTTTTAGTGTTTCTAGTTGATCACTGTGCCGATATATACACACATGCACATTAATAATTGAGCAGTACCAATAACAGCTGATAAAAACTGAGCAGCAAATCAGCATATTAGAATGATTTCTG
>NW_015591470.1:0-319 GCF_001515605.1 Sinocyclocheilus anshuiensis | reverse complement strand
TTCTTATTTGGGGTTATCCATACAAGTATAGACTCAAATCCAGACTTGATTTCATTTCTTGCTTTATATTTCTCTGGGATTCCCCTTGGCTGGCCTATCGCATCTAAGTATACTTCTGGGTCTGCTTCATAGGCTCTTTTAACTCTATGTCTTTTTAGTTGGGTCTGCTTAATTTCATTTAATTCTCCTCCAATCACTGTCACCCCTTGTAACAGTCTTACTCTGGCACATATGCCTTTCCAGCCTTTTGGCAGTGTGGCCCATAATCTTCTTCCCCCACATACCCAGTAGTAATCTGCCACTGCCTCTGATTGTTCTT
>NW_015591469.1:0-319 GCF_001515605.1 Sinocyclocheilus anshuiensis | reverse complement strand
CACACACACACAGACACACACACACACACAAATGTGCCGCCCGTTAAAAGTTGAGAAAATTCAGAAAATTCAGCTCTGCTGTAATGAGAACTGGTTCAAACTGAAAGTTAATTCAACATGAGTTTCCTCCAAAATTGACTATGGATTTTTTAGATAGTTTATAAGTAAAATAAGATCTGTGATAATTACTTGCAACTTGTATTTGTGCAAAGACAAAACTTTTGATATTTTCCACCCCAGAACAGACTGCCTTAGAAGAAATTAAAGTTCTAATCATTAGAAAAAAATATGAAATTAATAAATTAATAATTAATAAATT
>NW_015591468.1:0-319 GCF_001515605.1 Sinocyclocheilus anshuiensis | reverse complement strand
AATCAGGAGTTTAGGAGCTTCTCCAGGTTTCTGTAAGTACCAGGCCACACAGGGTGGGGTGCAGTCTATAGAACTGATAACTGGAGAACTGAGTTTACAACTCATCACAACATTTTCTCCTGGTGTGGCAGTTTTCACTGGAGTCTGAGTAACTGTGATCTGAGCTTTACACCCTAAAAAGTCCATGAAAATATATTATTTGACATTATTAAATGATTTAACATTGTTTATTTCAAATATATACTATTCACCTTGTAGTGTAAAGCAGTATAAAAGAGTCCAGATGAAGATGATGATGAAGGTCATGTTGATGAAGATT
>NW_015591467.1:0-319 GCF_001515605.1 Sinocyclocheilus anshuiensis | reverse complement strand
GTTTCTGTGTGTGACTGCTAATTTTGAAAATACAAACATCATCTCATTTATATAATAACATGTTTTTCTCTGAACAGTTGTTTCCTATAGGATCAAAATTAATTACAGATTAATTTTCCTGGATTTTCCTTTGGCTCGCCTGCTTAAATAACAGCAGAAATTACCACCCAATTTCTCTTATTACACTTATAAATGGTACATAAAAGGCTCCTAATAAATTTCACAGTAAGGGACGGTTTTTACTGGAGAATGGGGGAAAAATGGGAAGAAAAGAAGCAGGAAAAGGGGGGCGAGGAGAAAAACACTGTACAGTAGAATT
>NW_015591466.1:0-319 GCF_001515605.1 Sinocyclocheilus anshuiensis | reverse complement strand
TATTATTATTTTACAAGAATGACGTGAAGAGAGCATGCACAGCTGCTGTTTTATATTGCTGTGTGTAGCCTGTGGAAGTAACGTTAGCTGCAGAAAGGGGCTAGCCATCATTTCAGATTATTTTTTATTATTTATTTATTGTCTAACTGACAGGTTTTACTGACAGGTTTTATTCGTTTTTTTATTTCTTATTTTTAATTGGCTAACAAAAATCAAATCTTCCTTTCTTGCTGTTTTATTGAGATATGTTTAACGGGTGTCAGGGGGTCTTGTCTTTTTTATGTTATCTGACTAAAAACTATTCATATTTTGAACTATT
>NW_015591465.1:0-319 GCF_001515605.1 Sinocyclocheilus anshuiensis | reverse complement strand
GTCTGCCTTGGGAAAGCTAGTGTGTCTCCGACATAGTGATAACACAAATTACTGAAAATTGGAAAATAAATCATTACAAATTTTACAGACATAATAATAATAATGACAAATTATATTAAATGTTAATTTATTTAATATAACAACTTATATTTAATATAACTAATTTATATAATGTTCATTATTATAATTAGCAACAGGTTGATGGTAAGACTGCTGGGCATTGCTGCCTGACGCACCTCCGCCAGTGCCAAATTACCAGCAGCAGGGTCATCAGCTGGGAGCCACCCTTCACCGATGTTTCACCCCTTTAGTCCCAGAA
>NW_015591464.1:0-319 GCF_001515605.1 Sinocyclocheilus anshuiensis | reverse complement strand
GAAAGGAAAACTTGAAATTGCATCATATGACCCCTTTAAACAAAAGTTTACCTTCATCATACTCCAGGATTGTATGAAATGTCAGCTCGTGAAGTACACACCGCAATTAGTGAATGTAGCATTAATTAAACAGTTAAAAACATTCTAGAATCAACTCCACCATGTGACATCATCTTTTAATATTTTTGTTTCTCTCTCCTCTCTCTGTCTGTGTGTGTCCAGAATTAATTTGCAAGACCCGCATGCTTTTAGACTTCTAGAGTGGGATCTTAAATACCCAGCTAACAAAAATATGTTCTAAGAACGTTTTGCTAATGTT
>NW_015591463.1:0-319 GCF_001515605.1 Sinocyclocheilus anshuiensis | reverse complement strand
GTGTGTGTGTGTGTGTGTGTGCTTAAGCAAGCTACGACTGCGGTGAGTATGTTTGATTATGACTTCGGTTAAATGATGTCAGAGTGTTTTAATAAACGGTATATTCCTTAACAGAATAGAACAGAATACAAGTATTTCATAAAAAAGTTTCTTTAGCTGTAAGACAGTGGGGACGTTTGCTAATTAACTAAATTATTTGATTGGACATTGGAATATTCGCGAAATTTAAAACAATACACACATCATTGAACCGTTTACAGTCAGGTCAAGTAGTTAAACGTTTGTTTATCAGTTGAATATTCCTTTATTTTTTATTATT
>NW_015591462.1:0-319 GCF_001515605.1 Sinocyclocheilus anshuiensis | reverse complement strand
GTTTATTTAAGATCTGCACAGTATCTTACTACATCTTGTGAGTGGCTGGGAGTGGTTGAGTGTTTTTGAGTGTTTCTTGTGAGGTTAATGTTAATTTTACTGTGAGCTAGTTTAAGATCAGTTGTAATAATTTAAAATGAAAAAATTGCAATGTGTTTTTTTTTTTTTTGATATTACATTACATTTTATTTTGATGGTCCCCTTAGTCTACTGACTATAAGAAACTGTGCAACTACATGACAACTAACACTCATTTAGAGTATTAGTAGACTTGGGTTAAGGTTAGGGTTGGTAGAATAAGTTGACGTACTTGCAAAGT
>NW_015591461.1:0-319 GCF_001515605.1 Sinocyclocheilus anshuiensis | reverse complement strand
CTTAAATACTAAATGTGCCACGCAATTCATTATGGAAATTTTTGACATTTTAGCGTTTGGACGGGACTTTTATTTTGGTATGGTAGTGTGACGTCACACGGCCGCGCCGCGCTCCTGCATCTGTGATTCTGCTGAAGGAAGGTTTGTGTTTTTCAACGCTATTTTCCGGCGATGTATTTGGTTTAATTATTGTTTAATGTAAGACTGTAATGATTTATCTGGCGTTGAGTAAAAGAAAAGCTGCTCGTGAATCATTTTACAAGAGTACAGTTGCTCTTTCTGTGGAAATAGGTTTATTAGTTATTATTTTTTCTCTGTT
>NW_015591460.1:0-319 GCF_001515605.1 Sinocyclocheilus anshuiensis | reverse complement strand
CGTTCGTGCGTGATTCAGAGAATGAACGTACACACACAAAAAAAAACGTGTCAGCCCCTCTTTCAGATGTGAAATTTATAAATCTCAAATGACCTTGAAATTATGCGCAGCTAAATTGTTTCAGATCTCCGCCTTGTAAACGCTGCCTAATCAATGTCATAAACGTATAATAGAAATAAAAATCCTTTATTTGTCCATATAATAAAAATACTTTATTGGTGAATGGAGAGCGGCAAGAAGCTTAGATTTCTGCAGTATATCTGCAGTACTCTGACTCTGCCACAAGGAAACAAAAATGTCTCCATTCTGCCTTTATGTT
>NW_015591459.1:0-319 GCF_001515605.1 Sinocyclocheilus anshuiensis | reverse complement strand
ACAGTAGTAGGCTAGTAGCTTGAGTTAGAATGCAGATGTAAATTTGTTTATTAACAAAAATAGTAACATATGTAAAAATTGTAACATCCTCTTTTTATGGTAAAATGTAAATATTCTGACTGTTTGAGTTTTATCACAATTAACAATTAGTCTTTCATAGTATAGCTTAATTACAAGAAAATACTGTAATTATATTCCATTAGGCTACTCCTTTAATACATCTACATTAATAATATATATAATACATTTCTGTATGAATATCCCACATTTCTGGCACAATACCATGGTGCAGTTAGTGTTACTACAGTAAATCCATGGT
>NW_015591458.1:0-319 GCF_001515605.1 Sinocyclocheilus anshuiensis | reverse complement strand
TGAAGCATCTGTAAGAAGATGATTAAATAGTGCTGCCCGTTGTCACTATATATATATATAAAATCATAATTGCTATTGAAAGTACTTTAACCTCATTGATCTGAGTTTATGCGCCTCAGTTTTTAGGTGAAGAAAAGTGTTATTTTTGAATAATTTTGGCAATGTTCACTTAAAACCAGGTCCATAAGCTCAGCTCAATAAGGCCTATGATCAATCAGTTCCAAAAAGAAACATAAAACCTGTGATAACTGGAAAAAAAAAAAGTTGATAAAAATATTGAATCCAATATTTGGTAATAATATAGCAAAACTAAAAATTT
>NW_015591457.1:0-319 GCF_001515605.1 Sinocyclocheilus anshuiensis | reverse complement strand
CCAAATCTGTTCCCATGAAGAAACAAACTCATCTACATTTCGGATTCTTCATTTTTGGGTGGACTATTCCTTTTAACTAGTTGAGACGTGACGAGAATTTGTCCATGTTGGAAGTGATAGTCCTGCTTTACGCAACAAATTCACATTCATTTAAAACGTATTTAAATGTGATCATAATTACTCGCCTTCATGTTGTCTTAAACCTTTTTGACTTTCTTTCCTCCATTGTATGTGGAATAAATTAAATATTTTAACCCTGTACAGCCTGACATATGAAATAATAGTCTTATAAAAACCTGTTTATTGAAATTTTTTTTTT
>NW_015591456.1:0-319 GCF_001515605.1 Sinocyclocheilus anshuiensis | reverse complement strand
GCATCTCAACTACCCAGACAGCACAAGTACATCTGTAAGACGTCTCAACCATTAGCTATAGTAATAGCATACATACATGAACATCAATGCATCAGACTTTTAAATAAAGCAACATGCAGCATAACATCAACATGTTGTAGTCTGTCCTCAGCAGCAAATCCCAACAGAAAATGAAACATTTCCTTCACGTTCATTAAATAACAATAAAAAAATTTGAAAAACTCAGTACATGTTAACATTTATTCTACTGTGTTTTCAAAACTTTTTGAAAGTGAATGAACTTTCACTATTGGGTGAGTGAAATGCACTTGTTTAATTT
>NW_015591455.1:0-319 GCF_001515605.1 Sinocyclocheilus anshuiensis | reverse complement strand
GAATTCATTACTTGGAACAAATGTTAACTGAAATAAAAATAAAATGATTAAAATAAAATTTTAATAACTTATTTTATTTCAGCTAGTTGTCACGCCACCATTTCTCATTTTCGTTTAGTTTTCATTTTAGAATAACTAAAACTAAATAAACTGTTTTTTTTTTTTATTTGATATGTTTAAAAAAAACAACTAATAAAAACAGAAAACAACATAATTACTAAAACGTTTAGTCACTAAAAATTAAAGTGAAACTAGAAAATATAAAAATAAAATAAAATTCAAAATATGAACATAAACTATAACAATATAGCAAAGATTT
>NW_015591454.1:0-318 GCF_001515605.1 Sinocyclocheilus anshuiensis | reverse complement strand
TTTTACTTGAGTATATTTTTTTCAGTAAATATCTGAACTTCAACTGAACTTAAGTTTCTAAGTTTAAGTAGGTGGATTTTTTTTTTAACAATGATAGAAAAATCACACTGGTGAATATGAACATAAAGGCTTTTTTCATGTCATTCTGAAATGCCTGTTTGTTTTCATCTAAATTTGAATTCAACATCTTATATTGATAATATAAAAAAACAGTATTGGAAAAAGTGCAATGTTGAAATGCAGAAAAATAGTGCTTTCATACCTTCAGATTAAAGTCTGTCTACAAAAAAATAAAAATAAAAAATTACCTGCTCTGAA
>NW_015591453.1:0-318 GCF_001515605.1 Sinocyclocheilus anshuiensis | reverse complement strand
GGCTTCATTGTGCCGCCTGCTGTTTGGTGAAGCTGGTAAAAAGCTGTGAATTAAAGCAAAGCGGCAGTACCACCTGCCTCCATAATCCCACCCCTCACAACCACACACACATAAAACACACACTAAGGGTGTTACCGTTTTGCAGTTTTTATTTGAATACATATTTAAATTTCAGTTCAGTTTTAACAATGTTTAGAATTTTTACGGACATATGTGTATTTAATTACATTATGGTATATTCAGTTTTTTATATTTGAAATATATTTTTTATATTTGTGATTAGGGCTGCACGATAAATCGAAATGGAATCGAGATCGC
>NW_015591452.1:0-318 GCF_001515605.1 Sinocyclocheilus anshuiensis | reverse complement strand
AATCGTTGTCGATGATTTTCATTATCGATAATAATCGATTTTATCAATTAGTTGTTGCAGCCCTAGTTCAAATTACTCACGGTTCGATTTGGTTCGTATGTGCTATGTTCAGGGAAAAAAGTAAATAAATAAAATAACAAATAATCAGACTACAAGCAACAGCACAAATAAATACAATAGAGTAGGGCTGAATGATTAATTGCATTTGCGATAATATCGCAATATGAAAAATGCGATTTCTCAATCGCAGAGGCTGCGATTACACTCGGTCATGTGACACGAGAGAGTAAAGAGGTGTGTTCGACTTGAAGATCGATC